>NW_015091141.1:611857-612582 GCF_001431845.1 Calidris pugnax
CAGCCCCCCCTGCCCCCCCTCCCCATTTCCCCTGAGGGCAGGAGCCCACCCACAGACTGGGTTGCCCGTTCTGGAGAGCCCTGACTCCACAGCGGTGAGCAGGGGCATGGCCACCTCTAACCAGTCGGGGCTACCTGGGCTCAGGGGGAGTGACTACTGCACAATTCATCTGTGTAACGAGTTCTGCCTCCTCTCAGCCAGCAAAAGCTGAGAGAGGGGAGATGCTGTCTGCTGGGGGGAGAAGGGGCATCATCACTGCAGTGCACCCCTAACCCTGCGGGGGGGAGCATGGGGAGGGGGCTGAGGGTGGGCTGGGGCCAGCGCAGCCATTCTGGGGTGCTCCTACCCCAAGCCCAGCAATGCTGGGGGTGCAGAGGGATGCACGGGGGACACAGCCCACCTGAAATCACGGGGTGGGGAGCAGCACCCACAGCACGGCGCTGACCTCCACGTCCCCCCTGCCATTCCCTCTCCCCCTGCCCCACGGCCAGGACTGCGAAGGCTTTGAGAAGTGCTGCACCAACGTGTGCGGGCTGCGGAGCTGCGTGGCCGCTGGGCGTCCCCCCGCTCCTCCTGCCTTTGCTGGCGGCGGCAGCGGCCGGGCTGAGCCTGCAGGCGGGCAGGACGCAGCACTTGGGGGTCTGCCCCAACCAGCTGAACCCCAACCTGTGGGTGGACGCCCAGAGCACCTGCGAGAGGGAGTGCCAGGCTGACCAGGTGAGCAG
>NW_015091141.1:612592-614675 GCF_001431845.1 Calidris pugnax
CCTGCGGGGGGGAGCATGGGGAGGGGGCTGAGGGTGGGCTGGGGCCAGCGCAGCCATTCTGGGGTGCTCCTACCCCAAGCCCAGCAATGCTGGGGGTGCAGAGGGATGCGCGGGGGACACAGCCCACCTGAAATCACGGGGTGGGGAGCAGCACCCACAGCACGGCGCTGACCTCCACGTCCCCCCTGCCATTCCCTCTCCCCCTGCCCCACGGCCAGGACTGCGAAGGCTTTGAGAAGTGCTGCACCAACGTGTGCGGGCTGCGGAGCTGCGTGGCCGCCCGCTTCGCCGACGGCAGCCTCCCGGCGCTGGCACTGGCGCCCGCCGCCTCCTGCGAGAGCTTCGTGTGCGCCCAGCAGGGCTCCGACTGCGACATCTGGGACGGGCAGCCCGTCTGCAAGTGCAAGGACCGCTGCGAGAAGGAGCCCAACTTCACCTGCGCCTCCGACGGCCTCACCTACTACAACAAGTGCTACATGGACGCCGAGGCCTGCCTGCGCGGCACCCGCCTCACCACCGTCCCCTGCAAGCACATCTTCACCTGGCCCGACACCAGCCCCGTGCCCCAGGAGACGACGGCGCGCCCCACGCCGGGGGCCGGCCCCGAGGTGCCGGTGCCCCCCGCGCTCTACAGCAACCCCTTCCACCAGTCAGTGCGGGCCGGGGGCACCGTCAGCTTCCGCTGCGACGTCAGCGGCCGCCCCCGGCCCGACATCACCTGGGAGAAGCAGAGCGAGCGGGAGGAGAACTTCATCATGCGGCCGGACCAGATGTACGGCAACGTGGTGGTCACCAACATCGGCCAGCTGGTCATCTACAACGCCCGCCACGAGGATGCTGGCATCTACACCTGCACAGCCCGCAACGCCGCCGGGCTGCTGCGCGCCGACTTCCCGCTGTCGGTGGTGAGGAGGGAGCCGGGGGGCGCCCCGCGGGCCAGCAGCCCCCAGCCCTTCCCCAGCGCCGAGTGCCTGAAGGAGCCGGACCGGCGGCGCTGCGAGGCCCTGGAGGTGCGCTGGCACTTCGACGCCAAGCAGGGCTCCTGCCTCACCTTCCGCTACGGGGGCTGCGGGGCCAACAGGAACCATTTCGAGACCTACGAGGAGTGCCGGGCCGCCTGCCTGGGCAGCGCCCGCCCCACCTGCCTGCTGCCCATGGTGCAGGGGCCCTGCCAGAACTGGGAGCCCCGCTGGGCCTACAACCATCCCTTCCGCTACGGGGGCTGCGGGGCCAACAGGAACCATTTCGAGACCTACGAGGAGTGCCGGGCCGCCTGCCTGGGCAGCGCCCGCCCCACCTGCCTGCTGCCCATGGTGCAGGGGCCCTGCCAGAACTGGGAGCCCCGCTGGGCCTACAACCACCTCCTCAAGCAGTGCCACTCCTTCGTCTACGGCGGCTGCGAGGGCAACACCAACAACTTCGAGAGCAAGGAGACCTGCGAGGACGTCTGCCCCTTCCCCAAGAGCCTGCAGTGCAAGGCCTGCCGCCTGAAGAGCAAGATGGTGCTGAGCCTCTGCCGCAGCGACTTCGCCATCGTGGGCCGCCTGATGGAGATCGTGGAGGACCAGGACTCCGGCATCGCCCGCTTCGCCCTGGAGGACGTCCTCAAGGACGAGAAGATGGGCCTCAAGTTCTTCAACATCAAGTACCTGGAGGTGACCTTGACCGACATGGACTGGAGCTGCCCCTGCCCCAACATGACGGCGGAGGACGGGCCCCTCATCATCATGGGCGAGGTGCACGACGGCATGGCCACGCTGGACCCCAGCAGCTACGTCCGGGCGGCCAACGACAAGCGGGTGAAGAAGATCTACGAGCTGATGGAGAAGAAAACCTGCGACCTCCTCAACCGCTTCCAGGACTAGGGGAGAGCCGGGACGTGCCAACGGCGGAGGGTGGGGGGGCTGCAGACCCATCACGGTGGGGGTCTCCACACCAGTGCTTGTATCTAGGGGTTACCACTCTCAGGTAGCTCCCTCCCAGCCCCGTGCTGAGCCCCAGCCCAGCTCCCACCTCCCCTGTAATTTATCTGCTGCATGTCCCCCCCCCTCCCCGTGTACCCCCCCCGCCCAGCCAGTAGCAA
>NW_015091141.1:614685-616250 GCF_001431845.1 Calidris pugnax
GTTGCAGAGGGGTGGGAGGTCTGCCAGGACCACCCCCACCCCCCCATAAAAGCCTTCCCACCCCACCAAGATGCCCAGTGTGGCGCCCCCAGGTCCTCCTGGTGCAGGATCTGACTCCCCACTGACACTCTGGGGGGCAGAAGGGAATGTCGTGTCCCCCCGGTGTCAGTTCTGAAAGCATTGGGGAGCTGCTGCAGGTGGGGGGGGCAAGGCCCCAGAGTTTATTAGGGGGCAGAAGCACAGTCCCGGGGTGGGGGGAAAGAGGGGAATGGGTCCCCCCAACCTTTTGCACGCTGTCCTCTGGGGAAACCAGCACCAAGCAAGGAATGTCCCCCGTGCCCGGGGGTGCTGTGCCCACTCCACCGACCTGTGCCCCCCCATGGCAGCTGTGGTGGCTTCTCTGGGCCACACTGAGACACCCCATTGCAAAGGGAGCCCCGAGGGGGCTGGGGGAGACTGCCCCCTCCCCAGCTCTCCAGCCACAGAGAGGATGGTGGGACCCCTCCAGGAGGCATCAACGAGGTGGGGGGCGGCCGTGCCGGGGGGTGCCGTGGGGCAGGTCACTGCTTGCGGAAGATGAGACTCTTGTTGTTGGCCGGCATGTCCACCTGCAAGCACACAGCCGGGGGTCAGGGGAGGGCCCCAGCGGGGTGCAGGAACTGTCCCCTTCCCCCACGGACCTCCAGCACCTACCATCCTCTCCAGGCACAGCCCGTTGGCCTCAGCCAGTTGCCGCAGCAGCGCCGTGTCCCGAAGGCCCCAGGCGGGGTTTCTGCCGGGGAGGGAGGTGAGGGTCAGACGGAGGGACACAGCTCGCCCCCGCGGCCCCTAAAGCACCCCAAGATAGAGGGGGCTCCCCCTGGGAGCTGCCTTAGGTCTTATCTTGAAGGACCACGCTGGGAGGGAGCTCCCAGTGGCTGCAGACAGGATGGGCAGGACGGGCCACCAGCAGCCCTGGGCCCCCAGCCCCCCTCTCCTACCTCTGCCTCAGGCTGCGGTCAAAGTCCACGTTGCTCTGGGGGCTGATCTGGCCATCCACGGCGTAGGGCTGCCGGGACACAAAGATGGGGCTGCAGGCACCAGCCATCGTGTTTGTGCCCCCCAAACCTTCCCAGCCCACGGGCTGCTGTCCTCACCACCCACAGAAGCCCATCGAGAAGGGACATGGCCCCCAAGAGGGACCATGGGTCCCGTCACCAACTGTGGGACCCCCAGACCCTGCCCAGGATGGGGCAAAGGGTCCTTGGGGTGAGCGGCCAAAACCGCCCCATCCAGGGCTTAGCATGTGCCCCAAAAGGCTGAGACCCCCACTTCCTAGCCCACCCCTCAGCCCATGGGCTACTGTCCCCACCACCCACAGAAGCCAAGCCAGAGGGGACATGGCCCCTGATAGCGACCGCAAGGTCCCATCACCCACCAGGGGTTCCTGTCACCCGCTGCAGGCCCCCCCCCACCCTGCCCGGGACGGGGCGAGGGGGGACAGGATCCCTCCCATCCTGGGAGCAAACAGCCAAACCCACCCCATCCAGGGCCCAGATGTGCCCCAAAAGGCTGAGCCGCCACCC
>NW_015091141.1:616404-621434 GCF_001431845.1 Calidris pugnax
CCCAGGGACACCCCGAGGATGCCGAGCAGCACCCACCCCGTAGGTGAAGAGCACTCCTCCGGGCTTCAGCAGCACCCCAGCACCCTTGAACAGGCCCTGGGGAAAGAGAGAGGTGGGGACCAGCTCAGAGAGAGCTGGGGTCCCCCCCGGGAGCCCCCTCCTTGGCTCTGGGACCCCCAGACCAGGGGACAGGGACGTGGCGAGGGCCAGCGTGGCCCCAGCTCACCTCGGTGCACCGCAGCTCGGCGATGTGCATCATGTTGATGCTGACGAGGAGGTCGAGGGTGGCGGGCTGGGTGCCCCCCCACGTCTCCCAGCCCTGCGAGACGTCCAGCAGGATGGGGGGCAGCATGTTGGGCACCCGCATGGCCTCCGCGTAGGCAGCGATGCTGCGGGCACCAAACCCCACGTCAACCCCAATTGGGGCATCATCACCCCCCCCAACACACACACACACTGCCCCCCACCAGCACTCGCTGCAGGCAGCCCCAAAACCTGCCCGCGCTGGCTGCGGTGGAGTCTCTGATGGCTAATATAAGGTTGTGCTTGCACACAGCCTGGTGGGGGAGCGCTCAGCGCAGGGCGAGGGGTTTGGTATCACCGAGCTTTGCAACAAGCCAAAGGGTGACGGCGCTGCTGGGGGGGCAGCCAAACAACCCCCAGCAGCCAGAGAACCCCCCCGTGAATGGACTGAGAGACTCCAGCACCTAAAAATCCCTCCCAGTTCCCCGTTGCCTCTCAGCAAGGCACCCTGCCCTCCCAGCTGCCTGCGCGCTGCCCGTACCCACGTGCTCAGGCTGCCTGCGCGCTGCCTGCACCCTGCCTGCACCCAAACACCTGGGCTGCCTGCAGCACCGCCTGCACCCCTACCCCCGCCTGCCTGCACCCTGCCTGCACCCTGCCTGCACCCATACCCCCACCTGTCTGCACCCTGCCTGCACCCAAACGCCTGGGCTGCCTGCACCCTGCCTGCACCCATACCCCTGCCTGCCTGCACCCTGCCTGCACCCATACCCTGGGCTGCCTGCACCCTGCCTGTACCTTTACCCCCAGCTGCCTGCACCCTGACTGTACCCATAACCCTGGGCTGCCTGCACCCATACCCCAGGCTGCCTGCACCTATAGCCCAGGCTGCCCGCACCCATACCCCCAGCTGCCTGCACCCTGCCAGCACCGCTGCACCACTCCCCTCTGATTTTGGTGCAATTTATACCTTTTTCAGCACATTCCCCAGCCAGGGCTCGGCTCCCGACGCCTTGGAGCAGGGAACCACAGCTTCCCAGCCCCGGCCTGGGGATTATTTTTAACCAGGGCTGGGACCTGCCGCCGGAGAAGGGGACACCGGCTGCCCCCCCGCCCCCAGACAGGTGCCCATTTCGGCACCTCCCTGATAACTTTATATTTTTCCTCCCCGCGCCGCAGTGATGGGTTTATTTTGGTTCCCTGAATGGTAACCGAGCCCTCCGACCCAGTGCCTGAAATGGGCATTTGGCTGCGCTGGCCAATACCGGGGTGGTGTGATGCTGGGAGCGGGACACTGGGGTGTCCTGGCGAGCTGGGCACCAGGCCTGGCATCACCACGGGCCAGCACCGCTGCACCACTCCCCTCTGATTTTGGTGCAATTTATACCTTTTTCAGCACATTCCCCAGCCAGGGCTCGGCTCCCGACGCCTTGGAGCAGGGAACCACAGCTTCCCAGCCCCGGCCTGGGGATTATTTTTAACCAGGGCTGGGACCTGCCGCCGGAGAAGGGGACACCGGCTGCCCCCCCGCCCCCAGACAGGTGCCCATTTCGGCACCTCCCTGATAACTTTATATTTTTCCTCCCCGCGCCGCAGTGATGGGTTTATTTTGGTTCCCTGAATGGTAACCGAGCCCTCCGACCCAGTGCCTGAAATGGGCATTTGGCTGCGCTGGCCAATACCGGGGTGGTGTGATGCCAGGAGCAGGACACTGGGGTGTCCTGGTGAGCTGGGCACCAGGCCTGGCATCACCACGGACCATCGTGGTGGATAAGAGGAAGGTGACCACCACAGCATGGCCAGGCGCTTTGCGGGCAGAAATCACCCCATAGCTGGGGATGGGGGGGGGACTGTTGGAGAGCTGAATATTGGGGCTTTTCTGGGAAAAAAAAATAAGTACTGAGCTGGGGAGTGTGGGCTGTTTGGGAGTTGGATACTGGAAAAAAAATAATAAAATAATAAAGCATCGACTTGGGGAGCCTGGGTCATCTGGGAGTTGAATCTTGAGTCTTTTCTGTCAAAAAAAAATTTGGCTGCGCTGGCCAATACCGGGGTGGTGTGATGCTGGGAGCGGGACACTGGGGTGTCCTGGCGAGCTGGGCACCAGGCCTGGCATCACCACGGACCATCGCAGTGGATAAGAGGAAGGTGACCACCACGGCATGGCCAGGCGCTTTGCGGGCAGGAATCACCCCATAGCTGGGGATGGGGGGGGGACTGTTGGAGAGCTGAATATTGGGGCTTTTCTGGGAAAAAAAAATAAGTACTGAGCTGGGGAGTGTGGGCTGTTTGGGAGTTGGATACTGGAAAAAAAATAATAAAATAATAAAGCATCGACTTGGGGAGCCTGGGTCATCTGGGAGTTGAATCTTGAGTCTTTTCTGTCAAAAAAAAAATAAAGTAGGGAGGTGGGGAGCCTGGGCTGCCCGAGAGATAAATCCTGGAGTTTTCCTGGACAACAACAAAGCCCCCAGGAGGGATGTGGGACAGCGGGTACCTCCTCCTTACAAATAACCATCGAGCTGGGGGGCCCGGGCTGCCCGAGCGGGATCTCGGGGATTTCCTGCTTAAAAATAAGGACCGAAGCGGGGAGCGGGGAGCGCGGGCCGTGGGGCCGTGGGGCTGGGGGGGTTCTGCAGGTTGTGCCCCCCCCCCGGACCCCCTCCCCGGGCCCTCCTTCCCCCCCAGTGCTCACCTGCGCAGCGCCTGGGGGTCGATGTCGGAGGGCTGCCAGCGGGTGTGGGGCAGCGCCCGGGCGAAGTGGGCGGCGTGAAGCCCCGCGCCCGCCCCCACCTCCAGCACCCGCCGGGCGCCGGGCCCCGCGTACTCCCGCAGCACCGCCAGGATCGGGCCCTTGTTGCGCTCCGCCGCCGCCGGCGCCTGCATGGCTGGGCAGCGGGGAGGGAGGGAGGGAGGGAGGGAGAGCAGGAGTGCGGGCTCCGTCGAGCGGGATCACAAATAATAGATTATAGACATCTGCCTGTTTGATGTGGGTGTGAAATTCTAAATTAGCCGCCGCTGGGTGCTCTCTGTCCCCGCCGCCTCTCGGGCTTTCCGCCCGCCCCCCGGCCCCGGCCGGACCCCCGGGGTGGTGTGCGGTGGTGGGTGCTGCCCCCCTCCCCGCCCCACGGGCCCTCCCCACCCCGTTCCCACCGGCCCCGGCAGCGCCAGGGCAATGCCCCGCGTGGGCACCCCACGAAAAACGGGGGGGGTTGCGATATTTCCCTCCGATGGGGAAACTGAGGCACGACCCCCCTGGGTGACGGGGTAGGTGACAGGAGACCCCCCTGGGTCACAGTCGCATTTAAGCTCGGTGACGAAGGCCCCGTAGGGTTGGGGGAGCCGCGTGGGGGCTGACGGCGGCTGGGTGCCCCCCACGAGCCACCCACGGGTGCCCGGTGCTCTGCCCTGCTCTGTGGGGTGCTCTCCCCGGGACCGGGCACCCTCCTGCCGTGCAGCTGATGGGGCAGAAAGGCCAAGGTCACCCGCGTGGGGTGGCTTCGGTGTCCCCAGAGCAAGGCTGGAGCAGCCCCGACGGCCCCGCTGGGTTTGTCACCCAGCCTGTCCCCCAGCCCCTGGGTGGCACCCAGCCACAGGTGATGCTGAGGGGGGGGCTGGTGACCAGCCGGGGGTCCTGTCCCTGGGCTGCACGTGGGGACACCTCAGCGTGACTTCCCCGCTCCAAAGGTCACGGCGATGGCTGGGACACGCTGCCGGGTGGCCCGTGGCTCCCAGGTGGTCACGGGGTGCCTGGCTCGGGGCACACCGGGCTCGTCACAGTGGTGTCCCCATGGTGGTGGCACCTCAGCCCCTGCCTCTGCACCCCGTCACTGTCCCCTGCCTGGGTCCTCGGTGTCCCAGGAGTGACTGCTGTGTGTCCCCTGTGCATCCTGTGGCTCCCGTGTTCCCTGTCTGCCCAATGTCCCCTCTCTGTGCCCTGCGACTCCCGTGTCCCCTTCGTGCCTGTGCCATCTTGTGTCCCACGTGTCTCCTCTGCCTTGTCTCCTGCTTGACCCGTGTGTGTCCCCACGTCCCTTCTGTGCCCCCTGAGTCCTCTGTGTCCCACGTCTCCCATGTGTGCCCCATGTGTGTCCCCATGTTCCATGTGTCCCCCCATGTGTTGCATGCACGTCCCCCTGTGTCTCTTGTGCGTGTCCCCTGTGTGTCCCCACCTCCCATGTGTGACCCCGATGCCTCCTGCATGTGTCCCCCTGTGTGTCCCCACCTCCCACGTGTGCCCCCATTGTCCCCTGCGTGTGTCCCATCTGTCCCCCCATATCCCACGTGTTTCTGCTGTGTCCTGTGCATGTCTCCTGTGTGTGTCACGTCCCACGTGTTCCCCTTGTGTGTCCCCACGTCCCATGTGGTCCCATGTGGTCCCCCTGTGTCCTGTGTGTGTCTCCACATTCCATGTGTGCCCCGTGTATTTCCCATGTGTCCCCCCACCCCTCCCACGTCTGCCCCCCGACGTGTCCTCCATGTCTCCCCTCTGTGTCCCCACCTCCCACGTGTGCCCCTGTTGTCCCCTGCGCGTGTCCCCCGTGTGTCCCCATGTCCCATGTGTTCCCACCTGCCCCATTTGTGTCCCCTGCGTGTCCCCATGTCCCATGTGGTCCCATCTGCCCCATGTGTGTCCTGTGTGTCCCCATGTCCCATGTGGTCCCCCTGTGTCCCCATGTGTGTCCTGCATGTCCCCACGTCCCCGGTGTTCCCCCGTGTGTCCCGTGCATGTCCCATATGTGCCCCTTACATTCCCCGCGTGTGTCCCACGTGTGTCCCCGATGTGC
>NW_015091141.1:622780-635310 GCF_001431845.1 Calidris pugnax
GGGGGCACGCTCCTGGCTGCTGCCCTGCCTGCGGGGGTGCTGCCCCCCGGCTCTGTGGGGCTTTGGGAGGGCATCACCCTGTCTGTCCCCCCCCCTGCCCCAGCAGGAGCTGCCTGTCCCCTCCCGCCTGCCCCACACGCCGTAACCCATGTGCGCTCCCGAGGCCCCTTAGACTTTGTCCCGTGAGAAACGTGGCCGTTGCAGAGGGATCCTGCCCCGACCTGGGCAGAAAAGCCAAAAGAGTGAAGTTTTGCGCTGGAAGTGCCCCTGACTCTCATCCCAAACCCTTTCTTTTTCATCTGGCCGGTTCTGACTGGTTCCAGGCCGGGGCTGGTGGCAGTGTCCTGCCCTCGGGAAGCCTGACCTGCTCCCAGTTGGCAGAGGGTTTCCTCCCAGTCCTGGGGCACCTTGGGGACGTGCTGGGGCTGCTCCAGCAAACCGGGGTGCTGGCTTTGTGGGGTGCAGCAGGATGGTGTGTCCCCAGCGCCTTGCTGGATTTCACTTCCATTTTCCTGGTTTTTCAGCAATTTTGGTGGCGGATTATTTTTTTTAATTTTTGGATCTGCACTAGGTGCCTGGGTGGGAGACGGGCAGTGCCTGCTTGTCCCTGGGGAGCCTCCCCTCGCTTGCACCCCTCTCTGCACAACATCCCCCTGCTTCCCCGGGGGGCTGGTCCCCTCCCTTTGGGACAGAGCTGGGTGCTGTGGCCGAGCGTGCTTGCCGTGGGGCAACCTGGGGGCAGCCAGATGGCCCCTCTCCTCCTTCCAGCCCAGGGTGGGCAGAGCTGCCCGGCCCCCCCTCACCTCCCCTTGGCTTCCCCCGACAGCCCAGCCCAGAAACTCGTCTTCAACAGAGTGAACGGCAAGAGGCCGCAGGTGCTGCCGCAGCAGGTCTCGGCCACCGAGGAGTGCTACACGCTGGCCCACGAGGAGAACGTCCGCTTCGTCTATGAAGGTGGGGGCAGAGGGTCCCTGGGGGCAGCCACCCCATCCCGGAGCCTGGGGGGAGCTGGAGCCTGGGGGGGGGGTCCCTCCTGAGGCAGCAGCATCGTGTTGGGGACCTGGCAGATCCCCAGCCTGGGGACCTGCCCTCCTTTGCTCCTCTCCCGGGCTGGGGATCCCCATCCCAAACCTTCCTGTCCCCCCCCCCCCCCCCCCCCGGCCCCCCCCCCCCCCCAGCCTGGCAGCAGGTAGAGCAGCAGCTGGACGGCAGCCGGAGCGGGGAGAGCGCCTGCGGCCCCGTGCAGTACGTAGAGAAAACCCCCAACCCCGGACTGAAAAGTAAGTGGGGAGCAGTCGGGACACTCAGGGGTGCATCAGGGTCATGGGTGCAATAAGCTGGTGTGGGCTCAGCCGGGCACCTGCGCGGGGCTGGGATGGGAGGAGGAGGATCCCAGTGCTGGGGTGGGTCTGTCCTGCTGGTGCTGAGGCTGCCTGGGGGGTGCTGGGGGGGCAGCTGGCCCCCGGTACTGTGGTGGGGATGTCCTGCTGTGTCTCACTGGAGGAGCCCAAGCAAGCAGGATGCCCGGCTGATGACTCTTCTGGAAATCATGCCTTCTCCAGCCACCAAGGTGGGTTTGGAGAGGAGCCCCTCAAGTCCCACCGCGGGGACCTGCCTCTCCTGGGGCCACCCAGCACCAAGCCGGAGTGCAGCAAGGACGGGGACAACCTGCTTCTCTGATGGCAGCTGGAGTAAGGGCTGTGAACACAGTTGGGGGGCTCCAGCAGCAGCTGAGAAGGTCCCTGTAAATCCAGCCTGGCTTTTTGGGGACAGGTCAGAGGGGTGGGGGAAATTTGGGGCTGTCATTTTATTTTTTCCTTCCAGTGGCAAATGGTGTGGCTGAGGGGGAGCACCCGGAGCGCTGCTCCCTGCTCCAGCTGCTCTGCCACGCTCTCCCTTCTCTTCCAGACTTTGTTCCCATCGACCTGGAGGAGTGGTGGGCACAGCAATTTCTGGCCAAAATCCAAAACTGCTCATAAAAGGGAAGAAGGGGTTTGGGGTTTTTCTGAAGAGAAACAAAGCTGAGAGCGTCTGGTCAGAACCCGGAACCGGTGGTGTTTTAGAACCACATATTTTTATAAAAGCTGACCGAAACCAAGTGACCCACGTTGCCAGCCCTGTGGGACCGGACCACAGCCATGCCCGGCCGCCTGCCCCCTCCCTGCACCCGGCGTGGAGGAGCAGCCTGTGGCCCCGGCCAGGATTCCTTAAGTGCCAGTTCTCGGACTGCTGCAGCTCCTGCAGCCACCAGCTCCCAGGGACACTGCGGTGCCGTGCTGGGGACGAGGGAGAGCACCCACCCCCGCGTCCGTAGCCACGGGGAGGACAGCGGGGTGCTGTAGCAGGACCGCCAGGCAATAAATCGCTGAAACTGCCAGTGGAGAGGAGCTTGTGGGTCTTGGAAGGAGATGGTGAAGTGGCCCGAATGCGGCATCGTGGCCTGGGCTGGCGTGGAGCGGAGCATCCCTGTGGAGGGGGGATGCTGGTGGCCGAGTCCTGGCCCAGAGGGTACTGTGCTGGTCTGGAGGCAAAGGGCTTGGAGCAGCTCTGTCTTCCTTAGTGCTCCATCTCACCAGCCAGGGGCTGGTGCTGCCTTGTGGGGGCTATGTTTGGGATTAGGATGTGGGGGACACATCTGGGCACCTGCAGGTGTCACGGGCAGGGGGCTGAGCTGTGGTTCGGAGCCAGATTGTGGTATGTAGATGAGTAAAGCTGCAGGAATGAGGGTGCCAGGGCACCACTGCTCTGACAAAAGCCTTCTGTTGAGCCCCAAACTCAAGGTCTTGCTTTCCCATGGCTGTTGGGGGGGGGGAGGCTAAGAGAGGATGGTTGTGGCTGCTGGCAGTGGAGGGGATGGGGAGCCCCCACTTCTGCTCCCAAAGGCACCTGGTACTCAAAAAATCCTTCAGCCGGTGGGCTTTGCTAGGCTGGACTGAGCCCTTCCCAGCTTGGGCTTTGGAGGACCCCCAAAGGCACCTGGGACTCAAACAAAAATCCTTCAGTGGGCTTTGCTAGGCTGGACTGAGCCCTTCCCAGCTTGGGTTTTGGAGGACACCCCATCTTATCCCATGTCCTCCCCCAAGACACTGAGCAGGAGCCTGCCACAGCCCCAGCTCAGCAAGGCTGGAGCTGCTCTCGGCCTCTAAAGGAGACCAGGAAACACCTACTGGAAAAAAAGAAATAAATCTTTTTTATTCCTGCACTGGGAATAACAATCACGCTGCAGCCGGAGGGGAGCAGCAGCCACCTGGGGCCTGCGATGCTTCTCCCACCACACGTGGCCATCTTGTCCCAGGGGGCTAGAGTGGGACCAGCAGCTGCTGTGACCGGGTCAGTACCAAGCCCTGCTGTCCCATGAGCCATCCTGGTCCTGTCTCCTGCCCCTGGGCTGTGGCTGTGACCCCAACAGCACGAGCAGCACCGGGCACAGGCGGCAGCTCCTCCTGCAGCCAGAGGTTGTTACAGCAGCACATGATTGCCAAATGCTGCTTCGTTAAGCCCTTCTTCGTTTAGGCCAGTGGCAGTGGTGGGCTGGGAGGTGCCACCCTTGCCATTAACTCCTCTGCCCGGCATTCACGGCAGGGGACATGCTGAGCAGCTCCTGCTGTAGCCAGAAGGTTGTTACAGCAGCGTGTGACTGCGAAATGCTGCTTCGTTAAGCCCTTCTTCATTTAGGCCAGGATGAGCCTAGCAATGGTGGGCTGGGAGATGCCACCCTTGCCATCAACTCCTCTGCCACGGCATTCACGGCAGGGGCCGTGCTGCCTCTGTGCCACCATGTCTTGCTGGAGGAGGGGGGTGTCACCAGTACCCCCAGGGGGTGTCCCAGCTGTGCTCAGGGTGCTGCCAGCCTGTTGCAATTTGGCATCTTGCTCTCCTGCAACCCCCACTTTCCCTCTGGTCCCTGTCCCAGGTGAAGCCCCGAAGGCTCTGCCACATCCTGCCGTATCGCCCCTTCCAAAATCCAGTTACTGAGGGTCCCAGCATGTTTTGGGTGGCTCCAGGCACCCTCCGTGGGCTGTGTGCTGGCAAGGGGGTGTCCCAGCTGTGCTCAGGGTGCTGCCAGCCTGTTGCAATTTGGCATCTTGCCCTCCTGCAACCCCCACTTTCCTACTGCTCCCCATCCCAGGCAAAGCCCGGGAGGCTCTGCCACATCCTGCCATATCGCCCCTTCCAAAATAAAACCCAGTTACTGAGGGGCCCAGCACATTTTGGGTGGCTCCAGGCACCCTCCCACCCAAAAGTCCCGTCCCCCCCCAGCCCTTCCCATGCACCAGCACCCCTCAGAGGAAAGGGGCTAAGGTTTTTCCCACTGCAGGGTGCCCCCGGCAGCACCTGGCTCTGCCCCCCAACTCCCCAGGGATGCTCCCAGGGAGCAGTCCCTCCCTGCCAGCGGCTCCAAGGTGTTCTAGGGACGCCCTTCTCCTGCCAGCTGCTTACTAATAAAAACACACAGCGCTAAGATTCAGGGAAATTCTTAGTAACATGATGCACCATTGGTTTTGAACAACAACATTAGGCAAAGAGGGGAAAAAAAAAAAACAAACCAAAAATACAACGGAACAGGAAAGAATGAGTCAGTCACAGGAACAAAACAAAAACCCAACCCAAAAATATAACCCAACCCCTGACAATGCAATCACTAGAAGGGAATCAGCACCCCTCGCCATAAATATTAATTAATTCATTTAGTTATGTGCAATTGTGTGTATTACTATAGTGCAAATAGCTCTGCATTGAGGGCGGAGCAGCCGGCCCGAAGGGGACTGCCGCCGGGTGACACAGGGACTAGTTAAGGACAGACGAGAATCAACACGGATTTAAAACATACACTAAAATAAAACAAAATAAAATAAAAAAAGCAACCCAACCACTGGGAAACGCCGAAGAGAAATCCCAGTTGCTGCCTCTGGCTCGGCACAGGCAGTGCTGGTGCCCGATGCACCCTGCCCAGCGGCGTCCCCCGGGGCCGGGCAAGGTCCGGAGGGGAGCGGGACGAGGAGGGGGACACAGGACGGAGGTGTGTGGGGTGTGAGGGGAGAGCACAGCAGGACACGGGCACAGCGAGAGCATCGCTGGCCTTCAGCCCTGGTCCCGTGGCTGCCCAGCACGCTGAGGGGGTGCTGCTGGTTAAACCCTGTCCCCGGTGCAGGAGCGAGTGTCGGGACACCCCGCGGTGTCCCCAGGCACCCCGTGACAGCGCTCACCCCTGGCGCTGGCTCTGCCGCCCGACCCACCACGTGTCGGACCAAGGGGCCAGCTCCGGGCATTTCTCCAGGAACACATCCTCCCAGCTCCTGGGGATGGCCGTGCCCCCGCCACAGGCAGGAGGGGACAGCGTTAGTCCCAAGAGGTTAAAGGCGACAGAGCCTCCCCCCTCGGACAGGACACTGGCCTTCTCCCCCCGCCAGCTGGACACCAAGTGCTTCTAAGGGCAACCACAACCTAATGAACCCAGCGAAGGGTTTGGATCTAAGCTATGTGACAGCCTCCTGTCAAACCACGAGCAAACCACCTCACGAGACACGTCGACATGCGGCAAAGCCCACGGAGCAGCGTCCCCGTGGGTGCGAGCGTTGGGCAGGGAAAAGGGACATGGAGGGGGGACACGGGGTGCGGGTTGGGGACAGCATCCCACTCCCCTTCCGCCGTCCCAATCCCCATCCACACAGGTTTCCCCCTGCTTTTTGGGCTTGTGTTTGTGATTTTTTTTTGCTGTATGGCTGGGGATGAAGGCTGGCGAGCGGCAGTGTCACACGCACACACAGCACGGTGGTGACACACGCACCACGTGTGACCCCGGCGGCAGGAGGCACGCCGCCACCGCTCCCCCCTCCCCCGTGAAAAGTTTCTTACATTTATACATTATTTAAGACACGCTGATATATAAATTACTGTCTCTATATATACTATGTATAGGCAGCAGGGCCAGTCCGTGACGAAGGGCACCACTGGGGCTTCTGCTCATTTCCCTCTGTCCTCTGTGTAGTGCTGGAAGCGGGTGAAGCTCATGAAGACCTGCTCCAGGGAGATCTGGCTCACCGAGTAGTCCTCCAGGCGGAACTTCTCTTTGGCTTTCTCCAAGGCCCCAAAGACCTGCAAGGGATGGCACAGCAGTGACCGCAGGGGACAGCAGGGCAGTGACCGCAGGGGACACATGTTACGGACTGCAGGGGACAGGATGGCAGTGACTGCAGGAGACAGCAAGGCAGGGACTGCAGGGACTGCAGGGGACACACGGTAGGGACTGCAGGGGACAGCAGGGTAGTGACCGCAGGGCACACAGCAGTGACTGCAGGGGACACATGGCAGGGATTGCAGGGGACAGTATGGCAGGGACTGCAGGGGACACATGGCAGTGACTGCAGGGGACACACGGCAGTGACCACAGGGCACACAGCAGTGACTGCAGGGGACACACGGCAGGGATTGCAGGGGACAGTATGGCAGGGACTGCAGGGGACACATGGCAGTGACTGCAGGGGACACACGGCAGGGACTGCAGGGGACACACAGCAGGGACTGCAGGGGACACACGGCAGGGACTGCAGGGGACAGCATGGCAGGGACAGCAGGGGACGGCATGGCAGTGACTGCAGGGGACAGCATGGCAGGGACTGCAGGGGACACACAGTAGGGACTGCAGGGGACACACGGCAGGGACTGCAGGGGACACACGGCAGCGACTGCAGGGGACAGCATGGCAGGGACAGCAGGGGACGGCATGGCAGTGACTGCAGGGGACAGCATGGCAGGGACTGCAGGGGACACAGCAGGGACAGCAGGGGGCACATGGCATGGACTGCAGGGGACACAGCAGTGACTGCAGGGGACAGCATGGCATGGACTGCAGGGGACACATGGCATGGACTGCAGGGGACACAGCAGGGACAGCAGGGGGCACATGGCATGGACTGCAGGGGACACAGCAGTGACTGCAGGGGACAGCATGGCATGGACTGCAGGGGACACATGGCAGGGACAGCAGGGGACAGCAGGGCAGGGACTGGAGGGGACACATGGCAGGGACTGGAGGGTACAGCAAGGTAGTGACCACAGGGGACACACGGTAGGGACTGCAGGGGACACATGGCAGTGACTGCAGGGGACACAGCAGTGACTGCAGGGGACAGCATGGCAGAAACTGCAGGGGACAGCAGGGCAGTGGCTGCAGGGGACACATGGCAGGGAGTGCAGGGGACAGCAGGGCACCACGGCTGCCACTGACAGAGCAGGGGGAGATTTTCCCCCCGGGGGCAGCGAAACTGCCCCGGCAGGAGGGTGGTGGGAAGGCAGGAGGTGCATTATTTAGCAGAGTGCCTGAGCCCATTCAAAAATGTATGGTTTATATATATTTTTTACATATCTATATGATACATGTATATATTTATATAACCCTGAGCCCAAGGTTTCTGCTCAATATATAATACATTACATATGCAATATATATTAAAAAACGATATAGTCTACACACTATATAACTATCTGTATATACTATATAGATTTTTATGTATGGTATGTAACTATATATCATTTTTATATATGTGTATATATGTGTATATATGTGTATACTATACAGCATATATAGTATATATATTCTATACTATATACTGTATACTACAGATACGCTATGCAGAGTATACAGAAGACACATATATATAAAACTATATATAGTATAACTATATGCATAGTATGTATAGATATAAATTTAAAGATATAGATTAACACTACATGCAGTGGTATACTATATATAGATGTATATGTACACTATATACGGATAGTTATATACTATATATATAAAACTATAAATAAATATATATATATATTTATATATAGTGCGGAGGGGCAGGCGCAGGGAGCAGAGGGGTGCTGGTGGGTCCGTGCTGTGTCCACCAGCACCATGTCCCAGCAGGGTGTGGGCTGGGGAGGACACAACCACCAAACCCATCCCTTCCCGCACCCTCCCGAGCCCCCGGGAAGTATTCTGGGATGTACAGACCAGCCCTTGTCCCCCAGGGAGACCCTGCTAACCCCCCCACAGACCTACAGACCAGCCCTTGTCCCCCAGGGAGACCCTGCTAACCCCCCCAGGGCTGCGGTGGGGGGCAGCCAGCACCAGGGGGTGGGACGGAGGGGTCCCAACTCTCGCCCACTGCCATACATGCAGGTGACCTGTTGGGGCCAGGAGGTGGGACAGGGGCAAGGAGAAACCCCACTTTTTAAATTTGCTTGTTTTTTTACATATCACCTGGATTTTGGACAGAGGGAGGCTCTGGAAGAAAAGGAAGATGAGCCGAGCATGAAAGCGAAGCATGAAGAGTGTGCGAAGGGGCAGGAACAGCCCCTCCGTGCTCCAGCACCCCCTTACCTGTGCCCAGCTGAGGTTCTTGTTGGTCAAGTGATAGTGTACCATGCCCTGGTGCTCGTGTTTCAGGATACTCCCTGCGGAGACGAGCAAGGAGAGGCTCTGAGTTAGGGGGGAGGACACAACCACCAAACCCATCCCTTCCCGCACCCTCCCGAGCCCCCGGGAAGTATTCTGGGATGTACAGACCAGCCCTTGTCCCCCAGGGAGACCCTGCTAACCCCCCCAGGGCTGCGGTGGGGGGCAGCCAGCACCAGGGGGTGGGACGGAGGGGTCCCAACTCTCGCCCACTGCCATACATGCAGGTGACCTGTTGGGGCCAGGAGGTGGGACAGGGGCAAGGAGAAACCCCACTTTTTAAATTTGCTTGTTTTTTTTATATATCACCTGGATTTTGGACAGAGGGAGGCTCTGGAAGAAAAGGAAGATGAGCCGAGCATGAAAGCGAAGCACGAAGAGTGTGTGAAGGGGCAGGAACAGCCCCTCCAGCCCCCTCCGGCCAAGGGCTGGGACGTGCTCCAGCACCCCCTTACCTGTGCCCAGCTGAGGTTCTTGTTGGTCAAGTGATAGTGTACCATGCCCTGGTGCTCGTGTTTCAGGACACTCCCTGCGGAGACGAGCAAGGAGAGGCTCTGAGTTAGGAAACTCCCTGAAGCTCATGGCCAGCATCCTGCCCTCCCTCTGAGGCCAACCGCTCCAGCAGCTCACCGTACCTGGGAAAGTCTTCTCCACGAAGGCCTTGAAGGCCTGCAGCTCGCCCTCCTCCTCACTCCGTGTCTTGGCCAGCAAGGTGTAGCCGCTGCCAAACTTGCTTTTCAGGTGCTGGGGGCTGCCCAGGCATTTGAACTGCCCGTTGACCATGATGGCCAACCGCGTGCACAGGGCCTCGCACTCCTCCATGCTGCAGGACAGAAGAAGACTTGTTCAGCAGGGCAGGAGAAACAAGACAGAAGAGCAGAAGTTCTTGGAAGCAGCTGGAAGTGGATTCCCTCCTCTCTGGGTTTTCGGAGGAGAGTAAAGCTGTAGGCAGTGCCCACCCACTAGGCTCTGGAGGTGGGCCCCCATCCCTTGGACCCCACCACCTTTCTGGCTACTCCCTGATCTCTCATGCCAAGCCCTGCCTGGAGAATTGTCACCTGTGGGAGGTGAAGATGATGGATTTGCCGCACTCCCGCGTCCGTGTCACTGCATCCCAGAGCAAACGCCGGGCCACAGGGTCCATGCCAGTGGAGGGCTCGTCCAGGAAGATCACAGGGGGACCACCGATGAGCGCGATGCCAGCACTCAGCTTCCGCTTGTTACCACCACTGAGGAAGAAGACGGGAATGGAGACAGAGACCTGCTATGAGCAAAGGGAGAGCCCCACGAGATGAGGGACAGAGGGGTGTCTCCACATCTCCTCTCACCTGTAGGTCCTCACGAGCTTGTCGGCGTGGGGCTCCAGGAGCAGCCCTCTCAGCATGTTCTCCACGCAGCTGCCGATGTAGCGCTCGGGGATGCCCCGCAGCCGGGCGTACATGCTCAGGGTCTCGCGGCCCGTCATGTGGTCCAGGAGGGCATCAAACTGTGGGCAGTAGCCGATCCGCTGCTGGACCTTGGGGCAAGAGCAACCCAACAGGGATTAGCTCCCAGGCAGGTCTCTGTGAGGACACGTCCAAGCTAGAAGGGGCTTTGCTGCACCTCTGCAAGGTTTTTGCTCAAAGTGAAAGGGACTGAGCTGCAGCTCCGAAACGGGAGGGAAATTCCCCCATCGTCTGGTGGGGATGGACACACTCAGCGTGTGCCAGGACAGCAACTGCATGGTCTCACGTTGCGTTTCCCAAGCTGGTTCCTCATTGTGAGGAGCCATTTCAGGCGGCCCAGGCTCTCAGGAGAAGGAAAGCACTGGAGGGTCTGTACCTTCCCCATATCCTGGTCTTCTCCGGGGACAAGAGCCCAACAGAAGTCAGAGTCCCACGGAAGGAAGCAAGCAGGCCCATGATTTCAGGGCAGACCCTCCCCATCTTCTCCTTGCCTGATGTTGTCAGGGGTGGACAGTGGTCGAGGTACCCAGGGCTTGAACTGAAAGGCTGACCCTCACTCATCTCTTGCTTTTCCAAGGGGATTGGGCAATTCCCAGCAAGGAGACCTCTAGCAGGGGTCTGCAAAGGTCTGACCCACTTGTTTTAGAGAGACTGTCACCCGACCATGATCACTAACTCCCATTTTTCACATTTCCTGCTATGGAGCTAAGCCCTTTGAGGAAGGGTTTGCCACCATCACAAGGTTTGGCTCCCATTTGTTTCATCTCTGTGGTCCCAGAAGAAAGGGACTGCTTCCAGGGGGCCAGATAACAGAGAGCTGGGTCAGACAAGGACGCAACATCCCTGGGATATTCCCTCCACCCCTGGCAACTGCAACTGTGTCCTTCTCAGAGGCACTTGCAAGGTGGTCCAGGAAGCAAGCAGGCCCATGATTTCAGGCAGACCCTCCCCATCTTCTTCTTGCCTGATGTTGTCAGGGGTGGACAGTGGTTGAGGTACCCAGGGCTTGAACTGAAAGGCTGACCCTCACTCATCTCTTGCTTTTCCAAGGGGATTGGGCAATTCCCAGCAAGGAGACCTCTAGCAGGGGTCTGCAAAGGTCTGACCCACCTGTTTTAGAGAGACTGTCACCCGACCGTGATCACTAACTCACATTTTTCACATTTCCTGCTATGGAGCTAAGCCCTTTGAGGAAGGGTTTGCCACCATCACAGGGTTTGGCTTCCATTTGTTTCATCTCTGTGGTCCCAGAAGAAAGGGGACTGCTTCCAGGGGGCCAGATAACAGAGAACTGGGTCAGACAAGGACGCAATGTCCCTGGGATATTCCCTCCACCCCTGGCAACTGCAACTGTGTCCTTCTCAGAAGCACTTGCAAGGTGGTCCAGCCCAGGCAAATGCAGGACTGTTTCTAACACCACCCTCTGCCCCTTCAGCCCTTGGTACCTTCTTGATGTTGGCCAGAATGCTGTGACCATCCACAAAGGCATCCCCGGATGTGATGCTCTCGTCACCAGTCAGCATCTTGAAGGTGGTGGTTTTGCCTGCCCCATTGAAGCCAAGGAGGCCAAAGCACTCCCCTTTGCTGACTGCCAAGGAGATCCTGTCCACTGCCAGCAGGGACTCCCGGCTGTCGTAGACCTGGTGGAGACCAAGACATGAGTCATGAGAGTCACCACATGTGCCAAGTGACCACCAAGGCAAGTGGTGGCTTTACCAGCCCCGTGGGATCACGGCTCTGCTGGCAGCAGAATGCTCAGGATGCCACGCTCTCCTCACCTTGGTGAGCTCCTTGATGACCAGAGGGCTGCTGAGAGAAGACAGCAGTTCCGGTGGCGACTCCAAAACCTTCTTTCTCTCATCTGCCACGTCCCTGTCCTCTGGCAGCACAGACACCCTGTTCAGCAGTGCCACCTAAACATGGGGCAGAAAAAAACACTTTGCCACCTGCCTGCTGCAGGACAAATGGGTTCCTCCAGTGCCCCCAACCTGGCCAGGATCTGTCCCTTCAACCAGCCACCTCTGCAGACACCCTTGACCAACCCACACATTCAACAGGATCTGCCCCTCTGAGCAACCTGCTCCAGGGATCATATCTTCCCCGGGAAGATGATTTAGATGAAGGGGACCTGTCTCCAGCTCACAGGGATACCCAGGCTTAATTTGGTGGGCACCTTACTTCTCCCTCCCACACGCTTCAGCTCACCCATTTCCGCCGCCTGCAGATGCCACAGATCAAAGTTCTCAGTCTCCAGAGAAGGTTTGTCTCAATGAGGAAAAGGAGGAAGAGGAAGGAGAAACCCTGGATGCTCAAGGAGGTCAGGTATCGTCCGATCCCAGGTGTCTCCCAGGAAAAGTAGTTCATCTGGTAACTGATATCTAAGCAGGGATGGAACAAAAGCAGCTTTGGATCAATCCACACTCTGAAGAGGGGCAGATAAGCTCCAGAGAAAGCCACGAGCCCAAAGCTTTGCCAGTCTCATCTCCATCCCAGCCCGCACTGGGCTCCCTGCCCACAGCTCTACCCAACGCCTCCCACAAGAGGATTCGGGTCTGGAGGGGATCTGGCAGAAGATGCCCAGTGGGGACACGCAGCGGAGATCAAACCACTCCTGGGACTGGGATTTCTCTACTGGTCTATGA
>NW_015091141.1:635714-671192 GCF_001431845.1 Calidris pugnax
AGGGGACACAGCAGTGACAGCAGGGGACAGCATGGCAGGGACTGCAGGGGACACAGCAGGGACAGCAGGGGACACATGGCATGGACTGCAGGGGACACAGCAGTGACTGCAGGGGACAGCATGGCATTGACTGCAGGGGACACATGGCAGGGACAGCAGGGGACAGCAGGGCAGGGACTGGAGGGGACACATGGCAGGGACTGGAGGGTACAGCAAGGTAGTGACCACAGGGGACACACGGTAGGGACTGCAGGGGACACATGGCAGTGACTGCAGGGGACACAGCAGTGACTGCAGGGGACAGCATGGCAGAAACTGCAGGGGACAGCAGGGCAGTGGCTGCAGGGGACACATGGCAGGGAGTGCAGGGGACAGCAGGGCACCACGGCTGCCACTGACAGAGCAGGGGGAGATTTTCCCCCCGGGGGCAGCGAAACTGCCCCGGCAGGAGGGTGGTGGGAAGGCAGGAGGTGCATTATTTAGCAGAGTGCCTGAGCCCATTTAAAAATGTATGGTTTATATATATTTTTTACATATCTATATGATACATGTATATATTTATATAACCCTGAGCCCAAGGTTTCTGCTCAATATATAATACATTACATATGCAATATATATTAAAAAACGATATAGTCTACACACTATATAACTATCTGTATATACTATATAGATTTTTATGTATGGTATGTAACTATATATCATTTTTATATATGTGTATATATGTGTATATATGTGTATACTATACAGCATATATAGTATATATATTCTATACTATATACTGTATACTACAGATACGCTATGCAGAGTATACAGAAGACACATATATATAAAACTATATATAGTATAACTATATGCATAGTATGTATAGATATAAATTTAAAGATATAGATTAACACTACATGCAGTGGTATACTATATATAGATGTATATGTACACTATATACGGATAGTTATATACTATATATATAAAACTATAAATAAATATATATATATATTTATATATAGTGCGGAGGGGCAGGCGCAGGGAGCAGAGGGGTGCTGGTGGGTCCGTGCTGTGTCCACCAGCACCATGTCCCAGCAGGGTGTGGGCCAGGGAGGACACAACCACCAAACCCATCCCTTCCCGCACCCTCCCGAGCCCCCGGGAAGTATTCTGGGATGTACAGACCTACAGACCAGCCCTTGTCCCCCAGGGAGACCCTGCTAACCCCCCCAGGGCTGCGGCGGGGGGCAGCCAGCACCAGGGGGTGGGACGGAGGGGTGCCAGCTCTCGCCCACTGCCATACATGCAGGTGACCTGTTGGGGCCAGGAGGTGGGACAGGGGCAAGGAGAAACCCCACTTTTTAAATTTGCTTGTTTTTTTACATATCACCTGGATTTTGGACAGAGGGAGGCTCTGGAAGAAAAGGAAGATGAGCCGAGCATGAAAGCGAAGCATGAAGAGTGTGCGAAGGGGCAGGAACAGCCCCTCCGTGCTCCAGCACCCCCTTACCTGTGCCCAGCTGAGGTTCTTGTTGGTCAAGTGATAGTGTACCATGCCCTGGTGCTCGTGTTTCAGGATACTCCCTGCGGAGACGAGCAAGGAGAGGCTCTGAGTTAGGAAACTCCCTGAAGCTCATGGCCAGCATCCTGCCCTCCCTCTGAGGCCAACCGCTCCAGCAGCTCACCGTACCTGGGAAAGTCTTCTCCACGAAGGCCTTGAAGGCCTGCAGCTCGCCCTCCTCCTCACTCCGTGTCTTGGCCAGCAAGGTGTAGCCGCTGCCAAACTTGCTTTTCAGGTGCTGGGGGCTGCCCAGGCATTTGAACTGCCCGTTGACCATGATGGCCAACCGCGTGCACAGGGCCTCGCACTCCTCCATGCTGCAGGACAGAAGAAGACTTGTTCAGCAGGGCAGGAGAAACAAGACAGAAGAGCAGAAGTTCTTGGAAGCAGCTGGAAGTGGATTCCCTCCTCTCTGGGTTTTCGGAGGAGAGTAAAGCTGTAGGCAGTGCCCACCCACTAGGCTCTGGAGGTGGGCCCCCATCCCTTGGACCCCACCACCTTTCTGGCTACTCCCTGATCTCTCATGCCAAGCCCTGCCTGGAGAATTGTCACCTGTGGGAGGTGAAGATGATGGATTTGCCGCACTCCCGCGTCCGTGTCACTGCATCCCAGAGCAAACGCCGGGCCACAGGGTCCATGCCAGTGGAGGGCTCGTCCAGGAAGATCACAGGGGGACCACCGATGAGCGCGATGCCAGCACTCAGCTTCCGCTTGTTACCCCCACTGAGGAAGAAGACGGGAATGGGGACAGAGACCTGATATGAGCACAGGGAGAGCCCCACGAGACGAGGGGCAGAGGGGTGTCTCCACATCTCCTCTCACCTGTAGGTCCTCACGAGCTTGTCGGCGTGGGGCTCCAGGAGCAGCCCTCTCAGCATGTTCTCCACGCAGCTGCCGATGTAGCGCTCGGGGATGCCCCGCAGCCGGGCGTACATGCTCAGGGTCTCGCGGCCCGTCATGTGGTCCAGGAGGGCATCAAACTGTGGGCAGTAGCCGATCCGCTGCTGGACCTTGGGGCAAGAGCAACCCAACAGGGATTAGCTCCCAGGCAGGTCTCTGTGAGGACACGTCCAAGCTAGAAGGGGCTTTGCTGCACCTCTGCAAGGTTTTTGCTCAAAGTGAAAGGGACTGAGCTGCAGCTCCGAAACGGGAGGGAAATTCCCCCATCGTCTGGTGGGGATGGACACACTCAGCGTGTGCCAGGACAGCAACTGCATGGTCTCACGTTGCGTTTCCCAAGCTGGTTCCTCATTGTGAGGAGCCATTTCAGGCGGCCCAGGCTCTCAGGAGAAGGAAAGCACTGGAGGGTCTGTACCTTCCCCAACAGCCCAACAGAAGTCAGAGTCCCACGGAAGGAAGCAAGCAGGCCCATGATTTCAGGCAGACCCTCCCCATCTTCTTCTTGCCTGATGTTGTCAGGGGTGGACAGTGGTTGAGGTACCCAGGGCTTGAACTGAAAGGCTGACCCTTGCTCATCTCTTGCTTTTCCAAGGGGATTGGGCAATTCCCAGCAAGGAGACCTCTAGCAGGGGTCTGCAAAGGTCTGACCCACCTGTTTTAGAGAGACTGTCACCCGACCGTGATCACTAACTCACATTTTTCACATTTCCTGCTATGGAGCTAAGCCCTTTGAGGAAGGGTTTGCCACCATCACAGGGTTTGGCTTCCATTTGTTTCATCTCTGTGGTCCCAGAAGAAAGGGGACTGCTTCCAGGGGGCCAGATAACAGAGAACTGGGTCAGACAAGGACGCAATGTCCCTGGGATATTCCCTCCACCCCTGGCAACTGCAACTGTGTCCTTCTCAGAAGCACTTGCAAGGTGGTCCAGCCCAGGCAAATGCAGGACTGTTTCTAACACCACCCTCTGCCCCTTCAGCCCTTGGTACCTTCTTGATGTTGGCCAGAATGCTGTGACCATCCACAAAGGCGTCCCCGGACGTGATGCTCTCGTCACCAGTCAGCATCTTGAAGGTGGTGGTTTTGCCTGCCCCATTGAAGCCAAGGAGGCCAAAGCACTCCCCTTTGCTGACTGCCAAGGAGATCCTGTCCACTGCCAGCAGGGACTCCCGGCTGTCGTAGACCTGGTGGAGACCAAGACATGAGTCATGAGAGTCACCACATGTGCCAAGTGCCCAAGTGCCCACCAAGGCAAGTGGTGGCTTTACCAGCCCTGTGGGATCACGGCTCTGCTGGCAGCAGGATGCTCAGGATGCCACGCTCTCCTCACCTTGGTGAGCTCCTTGATGACCAGAGGGCTGCTGAGAGAAGACAGCAGTTCCGGTGGCGACTCCAAAACCTTCTTTCTCTCATCTGCCACGTCCCTGTCCTCTGGCAGCACAGACACCCTGTTCAGCAGTGCCACCTAAACATGGGGCAGAAAAAAACACTTTGCCACCTGCCTGCTGCAGGACAAATGGGTTCCTCCAGTGCCCCCAACCTGGCCAGGATCCGTCCCTTCAACCAGCCACCTCTGCGGACACCCTTGACCAACCCACACATTCAACAGGATCTGCCCCTCTGAGCAACCTGCTCCAGGGATCATATCTTCCCCGGGAAGATGATTTAGATATAGGGGACCTGTCTCCAGCTCACAGGGATACCCAGGCTTAATTTGGTGGGCACCTTACTTCTCCCTCCCACACGCTTCAGCTCACCCATTTCCGCCGCCTGCAGATGCCACAGATCAAAGTTCTCAGTCTCCAGAGAAGGTTTGTCTCAATGAGGAAAAGGAGGAAGAGGAAGGAGAAACCCTGGATGCTCAAGGAGGTCAGGTATCGTCCGATCCCAGGTGTCTCCCAGGAAAAGTAGTTCATCTGGTAACTGATATCTAAGCAGGGATGGAACAAAAGCAGCTTTGGATCAATCCACACTCTGAAGAGGGGCAGATAAGCTCCAGAGAAAGCCACGAGCCCAAAGCTTTGCCAGGCTCATCTCCATCCCAGCCCGCACTGGGCTCCCTGCCCACAGCTCTTCCCAACACTCCTCTCCATCTCAGCCCACACTGGGCTCCTTGCCCACAGCTCTACCCAACACCTCCCTCAAGAGGATTCGGGTCTGGAGGGGATCTGGCAGAAGATGCCCAGTGGGGACACGCAGCGGAGATCAAACCACTTCTGGGACTGGGATTTCTCTACTGGTCTATGAAACTTTCCCCAGCCCACATTTTCCTCCTAATCATTAATAAGGAAAGGATTCCTTAATTGGATCAGCTGAGTGTCAAACACTGCCCAGCTTTTGCTTTGAAAGTACCTGGAACTACTGCCCAGGTTGGGTTACGGGCCCCATGATACTGCCCAGCTCCAGCATCCACCCCACAGAGACCCCCCAGTGTGGCTATGGTGGGATGGCCTGGATGGGCAGGTGAGGACCATCAGAGAGACTCACTGAACGCCTTGCAGATGAAGATGGCTTCAACGGAGGAGGTACAAAACTGAATGAACTCATAGTTCTGGTAGAAGTCACTGATGCATTGGCCCAAGCAGTAATTGGGTAAGACGAGAAAGACTTTATCCAGGGTTTTGGAGAGGTCCACCAAGCCCAGCTCTGAAAGAGGAGCACAAGAGGATCAACAGATTGGAGTTAGCTGGTTTTAGAGAAAGACCTTGATACTTCCAGGTTTGGAAGGAAAACCAACAAATTTTGTCATGTTTAATGGTTGAGAATGGACTATCATTGGGTTGTTTCGCTAGTGTGGGGACAGTCCTGGGGTGAAAGAGTTCCCTTGGGCGCTGGATCTTCTTGGTGACACGGGGCTGCAGTGCTGGGCAGGCATTGAGGGCAGCGACCCACCTGGAATGCTCATGATGGTGACGGCCAGAAAGGTGGCCGTGCCTGAGAGGATGTTGAAGATGGTGAGACGGGTGTAGGCCGTGGCTGCCACCGAGAAGAGGAAGCTGAGGAGGTACATGAGGGGAATGATGGCCCAGCCATAAAGGAGGAAGATCAGCATCACATCAACGAGGTGGCTGTCTTGGGTGAAAGCTTGCACATCAAAGGCTTGGAATATCACCTGGGGCACAGCAATGCGAGAAAAATACATGTTTGTAGAGAAGAATGTACATTTGTCTTGACCCCAAGTGATGCCACCTGGCCTCAATGGCCCAGGTAGCAAGGTAACAGCAGCACCACACTGACCAAGACCTCACAGATGGTTCCTACCAGCAGTCCCTGCCTGTCCCTAAAGGAAGCCCACTTTCTGCAGCCTAGGATGCAGAAGGGCAGATCTGGAGAATTCCTCTCCATGCTCCCATGTACTTGAGATTTTTTAGTGCCCACACCCAAGTGTTCAGGTGCCAGAGGCTGCAGCCAACTGACCCAGCTGCTTGGCCATGGCCCAGCTCCCAGGACAAAGTGACAGCTTTCTTGCTGGTCCAAGTGAGACACTGCCAGAGCCAGGGTGGTCTCATCCTTTTCCCTGCACCCACACAAATCTCAGCTCTCCCAGAGGAACAGCACCCAGAGCTCCCACCCAAGGAATGGCTTCAAGCTCCAACAGGGTAGGTTTACACAACATTAGGAAAGAATTTTTCACAGAAAAAGTGGTAAGACACTGGAATAGGGTGTCCAGGGAGGTGGTTGAGTCGCCATCCCTGGATGTGTTTAAGAGTTATTTAGATGTGGTGTTGGGGGATGTGGTGTAGGAAGATGATTTAGATGAAGGGGACCTGTCTCCAGCTCGCAGGGATACCCAGGCTTAGTTTGGTGGGCACCTTACTTCTCCCTCCCACACGCTTCAGCTCACCCATTTCCGCCGCCTGCAGATGCCACAGATCAAAGTTCTCAGTCTCCAGAGAAGGTTTGTCTCAATGAGGAAAAGGAGGAAGAGGAAGGAGAAACCCTGGATGCTCAAGGAGGTCAGGTATCGTCCGATCCCAGGTGTCTCCCAGGAAAAGTAGTTCATCTGGTAACTGATATCTAAGCAGGGATGGAACAAAAGCAGCTTTGGATCAATCCACACTCTGAAGAGGGGCAGATAAGCTCCAGAGAAAGCCGTGAGCCCAAAGCTTTGCCAGGCTCATCTCCATCCCAGCCCGCACTGGGCTCCCTGCCCACAGCTCTTTCCAACACTCCTCTCCATCTCAGCCCACACTGGGCTCCCTGCCCACAGCTCTACCCAACACCTCCCACAAGAGGATTCGGGTCTGGAGGGGATCTGGCAGAAGATGCCCAGTGGGGACACGCAGCGGAGATCAAACCACTCCTGGGACTGGGATTTCTCTACTGGTCTATGAAACTTTCCCCAGCCCACATTTTCCTCCTAATCATTAAGGAAAGGATTCCTTAATTGGATCAGCTGAGTGTCAAACACTGCCCAGCTTTTGCTTTGAAAGTACCTGGAGCTACTGCCCAGGTTGGGTTACGGGCCCCATGATACTGCCCAGCTCCAGCATCCACCCCACAGAGACCCCCCAGTGTGGCTATGGTGGGATGGCCTGGATGGGCAGGTGAGGACCATCAGAGAGACTCACTGAACGCCTTGCAGATGAAGATGGCTTCAACGGAGGAGGTACAAAACTGAATGAACTCATAGTTCTGGTAGAAGTCACTGATGCATTGGCCCAAGCAGTAATTGGGTAAGACGAGAAAGACTTTATCCAGGGTTTTGGAGAGGTCCACCAAGCCCAGCTCTGAAAGAGGAGCACAAGAGGATCAACAGATTGGAGTTAGCTGGTTTTAGAGAAAGACCTTGATACTTCCAGGTTTGGAAGGAAAACCAACAAATTTTGTCATGTTTAATGGTTGAGAATGGACTATCATTGGGTTGTTTCGCTAGTGTGGGGACAGTCCTGGGGTGAAAGAGTTCCCTTGGGCGCTGGATCTTCTTGGTGACACGGGGCTGCAGTGCTGGGCAGGCATTGAGGGCAGCGACCCACCTGGAATGCTCATGATGGTGACGGCCAGAAAGGTGGCCGTGCCTGAGAGGATGTTGAAGATGGTGAGACGGGTGTAGGCCGTGGCTGCCACCGAGAAGAGGAAGCTGAGGAGGTACATGAGGGGAATGATGGCCCAGCCATAAAGGAGGAAGATCAGCATCACATCAACGAGGTGGCTGTCTTGGGTGAAAGCTTGCACATCAAAGGCTTGGAATATCACCTGGGGCACAGCAATGCGAGAAAAATACATGTTTGTAGAGAAGAATGTACATTTGTCTTGACCCCAAGTGATGCCACCTGGCCTCAATGGCCCAGGTAGCAAGGTAACAGCAGCACCACACTGACCAAGACCTCACAGATGGTTCCTACCAGCAGTCCCTGCCTGTCCCTAAAGGAAGCCCACTTTCTGCAGCCTAGGATGCAGAAGGGCAGATCTGGAGAATTCCTCTCCATGCTCCCATGTACTTGAGATTTTTTAGTGCCCACACCCAAGTGTTCAGGTGCCAGAGGCTGCAGCCAACTGACCCAGCTGCTTGGCCATGGCCCAGCTCCCAGGACAAAGTGACAGCTTTCTTGCTGGTCCAAGTGAGACACTGCCAGAGCCAGGGTGGTCTCATCCTTTTCCCTGCACCCACACAAATCTCAGCTCTCCCAGAGGAACAGCACCCAGAGCTCCCACCCAAGGAATGGCTTCAAGCTCCAACAGGGTAGGTTTACACAACATTAGGAAAGAATTTTTCACAGAAAAAGTGGTAAGACACTGGAATAGGGTGTCCAGGGAGGTGGTTGAGTCGCCATCCCTGGATGTGTTTAAGAGTTATTTAGATGTGGTGTTGGGGGATGTGGTGTAGGGGAGAACTTTGTAGAGTAGGGTAGATGGTTGGACTCGATGATCCCAAGGGTCTTTTCCAACCTAAATGATTCTATGATTCTAAGGGGAGGACAGGAGGACGTCAGGGGTGACTCACCAGCATCAGAGCACAAGGGATGAGGAAGTTGATGATGTCCCAGAGCAGGGCAGAAAGCCAGAAGTTGACCACGTAGACGCCGCTGACGAACTGGACGTGCTTGGCTTTGATGGCCCGCTCGCTGACCAGCAGCAGAGCGAAGGTGCTGGCCAGAGAGGCCATGCCGTACAGCAAGTTGATGGCAATGGCAAACCCAGTCTGGCCCCTGAGGGGAGAGCAGTGGGGCAGGTTAGGACAGGGACAGGTCGACAGACCAGCGCCGAGGCTACGCGGGGACAGCATCCCCACCCCATGCTTTTTGTAGATGCTACGTTCACCCACCAAGCCAGCGCACAGAAGAAACACCCAACAATAAAAGCACATCTCAGTAAGATGAGCATCTCCCACGTGCAGCCCTCCCAGCCCACCACAAAACTGCCCCCTGCCTTTGCAAGATCCCACGTATGTCTCCTCTGGTACAGGTGAGGTTCAGAGACCCTGGATAAAGGATTCTGTGAAGTGTACGGTCCTACAGCCCCCTCTGCTCTGAGCACCCAGGGAAAACCAACCCCACCAGTATCTGGACATGGACCCGTTGGAATGGGTCCAGCACAGGGCCCCGGAGATGCTGGGAGGGCTGGAGCCCCTCTGCTGGGAGGGGGGGCTGAGAGAGTTGGGGGGGTTCAGCCTGGAGAAGAGAAGGCTCCGGGGAGACCTTCCAGCCCCTTCCAGTCCCTCAAGAAGGGGGGCTCCAGGAAAGCTGGGGAGGGACTCTGGATGAGGGAGGGGAGCCCTAGGAGGAGGGGGAAGGGTTGGACACTGCAAGAGGGGAGATGGAGCTGAGCTGTGGGGAAGAACTTGTTTGGTGTGAGGGTGGTGAGAGCCTGGCCCAGGTTGGCCCGAGAAGCTGTGGCTGCCCCATCCCTGGAGGGGTTCAAGGGCAGGTTGGAGAGGGCTTGGAGCAACCTGGTCTGGTGGGAGGTGTCCCAGGGCAGGGGCACTGGATAGGTTTTGAGGTCCCTTCCAACACAAACCATTCCATAATTCTATGATCTAGAGGGAACACCCAACCACTGAGATGTGTGATGTGGCTGCCAGGCTCAGGCAGGTAAGTCATCTACACAGCTTTGCTCTCCTGACCTCCTGAGCACAATCACAGCTATGTTTGGGTCTGAGAAGGTCCAGCCTGGCCCCTCCGCTGACCCCAGTACAACTGAGCCAATCTGTACCCACAGAAGTCAGGAGCCCCAGCAGGAAAGCAAGCGCCGCGCTATCAGACGTACTCCATGAGCTGGTCTTTGGCCTTCTCGGTGATGTTGCGGGGCTGAGGGTAGTTGGTGACTGTGATGGAGGCGTTGGGGCCCGCCAGCACCCTGAAGACGGCGTTGTCGGCCAGCATGAGGGCCGTGGCGGGGGAGTGATAGGCCTGGTTGTTGAAGAGCGCGGTGACCACCGTGCGGTTCCCAGCTCCTTCGAAGGAGGCGGCTGTGATGTAGTGCTCGTTGAAGGCTCCCCCTTCCTTGGAGGCTCTTGAGATGAGGTACTCCTCCAGCCCACCTGCCAAACAGTACAGCTGTTAGGAGCAGGCTCCATCACATGAGGGCTAACTGGGGCCAACTGGTAAAGACCGCAAAGCAGTCTCAGTCCCTGGTGGCCCACCCTAGCCCTGACGATGGCCACAAACACAGGGTTATGGAGAACACAGATCTCCTTGGGTGAGGAGGGGTTCTGCCGACTTGTGGGACTCCCCTGGTGCAGGACAGGACACAAGGGGATACGTCAGATATGCCACAGCTGGGACCTGAGCCACCCACACCAGGGGCCCTGGCAGGAGGAGCCCATGGTTCCTGCACACCCCACTGGGCATGGCCTGCTCCACAGGTGCTCTGTGAACCCTCACCCAACACCTCCAGCGGTGACTGGCGCTGGGCGTCCAGCATCTCCACGTACTGCTCCGCCAGCCTCTGCGACAGGCCCGAGGCGGCCGAGACGGAGAAAGGCACGATGGTCTGGCCGTAGGGCTCCAGCGTCAGCCTCAGCAGGGAGGAGTCCCTGGGTCCTGGGAAGGTCTTGGCCACGACGAGGGCGAAGGCGGTGAAGATGAGAGGCACGAGGAACTGCGCAGCCACCATCTTCCAGTTGCGCCAGCTGTACATGGCGCGCTTCATGAACATGGCGTAGAACTGCTGGCAGCACAGGTAGAACTGGGAGGGGAAAAGACAGGTCAGAAGCTGTGGACAGCCCCACTGGCCACATCACCCCACCCAGCTGATGGGGGGAATGACCCCAAAACCACCTCCCCGTCCTGCCCGCGAGCCCACAGCAGAGCCCGCTCTTTGGCCAAGCCTGAAAAGGGATTAGCAGAGCAGCTGCTGGACTCCAGCATGTCCATCCATCAAACTCCACAGCTTCCCAACGGGATGCAGTCCCTTTGGGATCTAAGGTGACCTTTACCTTCCTCTACCTCTTGGCACCTGAGGTTCACAAATGGTTACTGCAACACGGCTGCCTGCCAAAGCCACCGGGCTGAGACACCTGGGAGCTCCCAGCCCGGCCCCCGTAAGCACCGTCCTTGCTTTTTAAACCCATGAACATCTTTCTCCTCTTCTGCCTTTGAGACGTGCCCTTGAAAAGAGCAGTGTAATTTATCACCGGCGCAGGCAGCGGGGCACAAAGGGCTGCCAGGGATCTGAAACACAAGCCTGGCGAGGGAAGGAAGATGTTTTTTCTTGTCTCCCTGCTGGAAATCTCAAGTGATGTAGCAACAGCAGGTGAAAACCACTTTAGATCACTGGGGACACCTTCAAGAGCATCTCTGTAGACCTCAAGATTAACACGAAGAGGATGGCAGTGACCAACCCCAACAACCCTAAAAATAATTTGCCCTAAAGATGCTGATCTTCCAAACCACATGCAATGAGACCAGCCACGGGGGAGGCTCCACCTGGTAACTCTGCTCCAAAAAATCCCTTCACGTGCCCTCTCCGCATTTCCGTTGCACCGACAGCCCCAGCACTCACCCCGGTGTTGAGCTTGATGCTGGAGCAATCCTCCGTAATGAGCGCTCCGCTGTCATCCGTCATGTCCGTCATGCCGCTCAGGCTGCTGGAGTCATCCATGGCCCAGTCATTGGAGCGTCTCTCGTGCTGGTACTGGAGAGCAGGCAGCTGGATGGCCTGGATATCCATGCTGGAGTCCACCAGCTTCCCAACCCTGCACCAGGAGGGAAAGCGGGTGATGAAATGCGGATCCAGGCAGGATCCTGGGATGGATGGATCCAGGCAGGATGTTCTGAGCTGGGGAAGCCAAACCCAAGAGACAAAACCCAACACGTGCCCCAGATGGCTGTGTAGGACACCGCCGTCACCAAAGCACCTGGGTTCTGACCATCACCACCCCTCTCTCCTGCCTACCTCAGGAAGACTTCCTCCATGGTGGTGACCGAGGCGCCGTAGCTGGCGATGCCCAGCTCCTCCCGCTTCTGCTCCAGCTCCGTGAACAGGGCCTCAAACCTGAACGGAGGAGCGAGGCATTAGACGCTGCCGCTCCTGACAGATTAAGACCCTCTGGGCATCGGTCCTGCAGCTGGTTCAAGTCCTGCAGCCAGCTCCGGGGCTGCCCACAGCCCCCCCTGTCCCCAGGAGAGCCGCTTTTGGGCTCCATCTCCTGCTCTTTCTTGCCACAGCAGCCACTGCTACCCTGCCTATCCATATACTCGATTTCAGAGCCAAACCAACCTGCCTTTGTGCCACCCTCCGCCCCGCAGCCGTCACCAGCTCAGCAACTGTCCCATGCTGCATGGGCAGTGACACGGTGGCCATGGGGACATGACAGTGATGTGCCAGCAGACACAGGGGAGGATGGCAGTGAAAGGAGGAACTGAACCCAATTTTCCAAGACCAGTAACGTAGCCAAGGGCTTGTGCCGCCTCCTGCACCTTCCCAGAAGATGCAGAGAACCTTTCCAGCAAGCCCATGACAGCAGTGTGTGCAGATGGGGGGACCCCCAGGGGAGGGAAAGCGGGGGATGGCATTACCTGTGTGTGCTCTCCTTGGGCAGGATGAAGGACAGCTCTGCCCCAGCATTGCTCTCCATGGTGGCGTTGGGCACGTACTGACAGATGAGGCGGGAGATCTCCCCCAGGTTACAGTAGGGCTCCTTCACCATCACCATGTGATATCCTGCCCCTGGGCAGAGCCACAAGAGAAGGGAGAGGAGGGTAAATGGCAGCCCAGCCTGGTCCCAGGGCGCTGGAGCACAGGGGGATGCCAAGGCACCGTGGAGCATCCATGGCTTTGCCCGGGCTGTGGACACGACGCAGGGGCAAGCGTGGGGATGGCCCTCAGAAGAGGCAGAACAGCAGGACAGGGAGCAATCAGCCATCAGACAAGCAGTAGTGCTCCCTCCCTGCCCTATATCCCCCCATCCTGCTCCTCCCTGGTGAGAAGACATGGAGCAGAGCCTGCCTGCTCCTCCCTTACCATATTTACGCTTGAGGAAGAGCGAGGAGCCACAGCACTGCAGCTCGCCCTTGGCCATGATAGCTATGCGGTCCCCCAGCAGGTCAGCCTCGTCCATGAAGTGGGTGGTCAGCAGGATGGTGCGGTTGCTCCTCTGCTGCTGCAGGAGGTCCCACGTGGCCCTGCGAGAGGCTGGGTCCATCCCCGACGTGGGCTCATCCAGCATCACCACCTGCAGAGAGGAGAAGGGTGCTGGTCAGAAAGGGGCAGGAGGGGGCAACCCCAGGGCCCAGAAGGAGCCTCGAGCTCCCAACATGCATGTGATGATCTTGCTTGAGGGAGCAGCTACCAGGCAGTAGAGCTGCACTGCAGCCTTAGAGTGTTGTCCTCAGAGTTGTCCCCCTTCATGGAGGTGGCTCCTGCCCCCTCCTCACTGCCCCCGCATCTCCCACTGGCTCACCACAGCTGAGGGACAGCCTCAGAGCCACCAGAAGGGCCTCTGTTGGCCCCAAGGAGAAAGGTTCGAGGTGAGCCCCACCACAGCTGCTTGCCTTGGAGTCCCCGATGAGGGCGATGCCAATGGAGAGCTTGCGCTTCATGCCACCGGAGAGCGCCTTGGTCAGAGAGTGACGCTTGTCCTCTAGGTTGAGGATCCTCAGGATATGGTTGATCTCCTCGGGACACTTGGAGGGTGGGTACCCCTTCAGCTGCCAGACGGGGGGAAGGGAGGGTTAAGCCTGGCTGCAGCGGTGTCTCTGGCAAAGACCCTTCCCACCACCGGCTACTAAACCCCACCACGGTCCCTCCTCCACACCCAGGCAGGAAAGCGGGGAAGCACAGAGATGGGCTCCTGTCTGACCCTGATGGAGTTGGCACAGCCTTCATGGGGGGTCTCTGCAGGGTCACGCTGCCTGCAACCCTCCACTCCTCCATCGGCCAAGGAAGGATGAGGTGGAAAGGGAAGGCAAGGGCTGTTCTGCTTATCATAGAATGGTTTGGGTTGGAAGTGAGCTTTAAAGATCAGCTATTCCGACCCCCTGCCACAAGTAGGAACATCTCCAACTAGACCAGGTTGCTCAGAGCCCCGTCCAACCTGGCCTGGAACGTTTCCAGGGATGGGGCAGCCACCACCTCCCTGGGCACCCTGGGCCAGTGTCTCACCACCTGCAGTGTAAACAATTTCTTCCTTCTCTCTAGCCTGAATATCCCCTCTTTTAGCTTAAAGCCATTACCCCTTGTCCTATCACAACAGGCCCTGCTAAAAAGTCTGTCCCCGTCTCTCTTGTAAGTCCATTTAAGTGCTGAAAGGCCACAATAAGGTCTCCCCGGAGCCTTCTCTTTTCCAGGCTGAACACCCCCAACTCTCTCAGCCTCTCACAGCAGAGATGTTCCTCTCTCTGATAATTTTTGCGGCCTCCTCTGGACCCACTTGATGGATCTCACCATGCTTTGCCAGCCTCAGGAAGCCATTGCACGCTGCAGGGTGCCTCCCTCATGGCTGGCTGCCGGGGGCCCACCAGCGCTCCCCCCAAAATGCCGTGCTCACCCCTGCGTAGAAGTGGAGGTGCTCTTCCACCGTCATGTTGTCGAAGAGGACGTCGTGCTGGGGACACAGGCCCAGGCTGCGGCGGATGAGGACCATGTCCTGGGAGATCTCGTAGCCATTGATGTAGGCCTGCCCGCTCGTCGGGGAGTGCAGACCTGGAAGGAGCAAGACACAGCGACCTTGGCTCAGGGCTGAGGACAACCCTGGGCAGCAAAGAGCCAGCAGAAAGGTGGTGGTCCTGCCCAGCGTCCCCCCCACCCCAGCTTTCTGCCAAAAGTTGGAACAAAGTGGGGCACAGCAGCTTTCTCCTCCCACCTATGCTGCGCGGCATCCATAGGCTGGACACTGGGTGGTGGAGCTGGCAGTGCCCCAGGCAAGAAGTGAAGTGGGCAGACAAGCCTGGCAGATGTCCAGGCCAGGCCAGGGCAGACCTCCAGGGAAGGTCCTGAGTGCCCTGGGCTGGCAGGAGCAGCACAGAGTGACAGGGAAGGACAGACCATCGAAGGTCATCACATCCACCATGCCAAAATAGGCTGCCTGGAGCTCAGCAGCTCAGGAATGAAGACAAACAGTTCTTGGCCCAGGCCCTCCCTGCCTTATCATGACAAAGCCTGCAGAGATCCATCCTACAGTGGGTCCTTTCTCTTCTCAGGCCTCTCCAACACAAAGACTGGTTGTCATTTTCCCCTCCAGCTGATCCCACTCTATAGAGGGCTGAGCAGGAATCCCCACTCTCCCTCCACCTCCCCAGGCAGCAACGTGCCTCTCGATACCCCAGCACCCCTGGCCAACAGCTCAGGGAACTGAAGGTGCCCCAGGAAAGAGCAAAAACCTCTCCCCAACCTCAGAGTTGGGTTTCAGTTCCCCTTTGCAAGTCAAGCCATCAGCCCTGCCCCACATGTGAGCCCCACAGCAGGACGCGGCTCCTACCCGTGAGCATGGACAGAGTGGTGGTCTTCCCAGCACCATTGTGTCCCAACAGGACGGTGATCTGCCCTTCGTACATGTTGACTGTTAGGTCCTTGACTGCCTCTTTCATCTTGTTTCCCACTTTGAAGACCTGGGGAGATCACATTAACGAGGTGATGCTGCGCTCGAGGCAAGTGCTCTCAGATCTGCCCTCTCTGCTCAAAGCCCATGATGCCCACGGAGAGATCACATTAACGAGGTGATGCTGTGCTCGAGGCAAGTGCTCTCACATCTGTCCTCTCTGCTCAAAGCCCATGATGCCCACGTGGTGTTGGTGTTAGACACCAGGTCTAATTCATCTTAAATCACTGCACCTGTAAGTACCAACACTTCAACCCCCCACAAAATGCAGCCACCGCTGGGGAGGAGCTTAACCTGCCTTAGAGCAGGCAAGCACCACAGCCCTGGGCAGGGAGGGCAGCAAAACGATAAGGAAGGTGCCTCCAGGCAGCAGTTTTTTTCAAAAACAACATTATGATGTGTTTGTGCTGTGCTGGGCAGTCGGTACCTTGGAAAGGTGCTTTATTTTGATTCCCGACACAAGGTCGGCAGGTTCCTCCTCAATGTACTGGCTCTTCAGGGCTTTCTCGGGGTCCTCCTCCTCCTCCTTCTCTTTTCCCACGACAGTCCTGGGGCGCCCGCACCAGTACGAGGGCTGATGGAGGAAGGCAGAGAGAGAGAAACTCAGGCATGACAGAGACCAGCCCTTCTCCTGAGCCTTGTCCACCCCCCTCCTCCCACACAGATGCCTCCCAGGGATCTCCATGTCTGCCCTCCTTGGCCTGGGAATTACCAACCAGCACATCTTCAGCAGGGAGGTCAGAGGATGAAACCGCTCCTCCTGCCCTGTCGCCTTCCCCCGCTTCTCCCTGACAGCAGGGCTGCCCGTGATTACACCAGCAGCTTTTCCCTGCCTTCAATCCCATGAAAAAGGTCAGAACTTTGATGAGAAGCAAAACTGCTCAGGTCAAAGCACCCTGCTCAGAAGAGCTCACGCCACGGATGACCATCCCCTCTAAAAACCCTGACACACACTAAATACAAAAAGCCTGGGGCCCAGCTGCTGCAGTTACAGCCTTTTCTTCTTTTTTTTTTGGCCTAGCTCTCTAGGAATGAAAATAAGTGTTTGGGACCTTAAAACCCCCGTGGAAACAGCAATTGAACAACTCCTGCACCCAAAACCAGCACTGCTTTTGGCAGACATCTGGCTCTCCGCTACCTGGGTCCGAGAAACAAAACTGCTCAGGCCAAAGCACCCTGCCCAGAAGAGCTCACACCACGGATGACCATCCCCTCTAAAAACCCTGACACACACTAAATACAAAAAGCCTGGGGCCCAGCTGCTGCAGTTACAGCCTTTTTTTTTGGCCTAGCTCTCTAGGAATGAAAATAAGTGTTTGGGACCTTAAAACCCCCGTGGAAACAGCAATTGAACAACTCCTGCACCCAAAACCAGCACTGCTTTTGGCAGACATCTGGCTCTCCGCTACCTGGGTCTGGCTCCAAGAGGGAGTGGGATGTTGGGGTGAAACCTTGCTGGGATCGGGAATTTAACGGGGAGGAGGAAAAACCTCCTGATCAAACAGCAAGGGACACGGCCGCAGGGTCCAAACTGACTGTGTTGCTGTGGCCTGAAGAATCCCCAGCCGGCAGCAGAGCAGCCACGGCCGCAGGGCCATGCCAAGCGTTTGACTTGGCAGAGGGAGGGCAGCTCAGCTGACGGGGTGACAGTCGTCACCCGTCCCCTGTCCCCAGCACGTGGGGGCTGGCAGCGGGACACAGACCGCCCCGGATGACGGCACTCAGGGAGTTTCGAATGACCAGATCTGGTTGCTCTCACCCAGGGCTTCTCTCCAATGCCTTCGAGTGGGCACGGAGACACTTAACACCCTGCACGCCAGCAAGTGTTGGGACAACGATTTAAAGCCAAGAAGACCTTGATATTCAGTAAAAAATATGGCTGCATCAGCTTTTACTGAGGACATCCTGCAGACCACTTCATTTTAGAGGCCAGATGGTGCCACCCCACCATTAGTCTGGCCCACTCTGTGGGAACCATCCCCGAGGACCACTTCATTTTGGAGGCCAGATGGTGCCACCCCACCATTAGTCTGGCCCACTCTGTGGGAACCATCCCCGAGTGATGCCCACCAAACCCCCAGGAGGGGGTTCCTAAGCAGTGCTCACCGTCAAGAAGAAGTACCACGGCTGCGGGACGCCGTACTCCCCTGGAAAGACGGCCTCCACGTACCAGGCCACCATGCCGTAGAGCGCCGAGTCCAGCAGCAGCATCCCCAGCACCTGAGCTAAGGTGAAGTTGTCGTCCACGCTGACGGGCTTCATGAGGTCCCTCCACTGAATGCCGGTCCCTGCAACACACAGTGCCTGCCTCTGCATCCCCAGAAGGACAAAGTGCTCCCCACGACTATCGGAAAGCATCCCTTGCCCTAATTGACTGCTCGGTAATGAGGAGCACGTGCTCTACAGTCCCTTCTAGCCCTTTCCCCAGTTCAAGAAGGACAGGGAACTGCTGGAGAGGGGACAGCAGAGGGCTACAGAGATGATGAGGGACTGGAGCATCTCTCTGATGAGGAAAGGCTGAGGGACTTGAGTCTGTTTAGTCAGGAGAAGAGAAGGCTGAGGGGGGATCTGATCAACACCTATAAATACTTAAAGGGTGGGTGTCAGGAGGATGGGGCCAGTCTTATTTCAGTGGTGCCCAGGGACAGGACAAGAGGGAACGGGCACAAACTTGAACATGGGAAGTTCCATCTAAACATGAGGAGGAACTTCTTCCCTGTGAGAGTGGCAGAGCCCTGGAAGAGGCTGCCCAGGGAGGTGGTGGAGTCTCCTTCTCTGGAGACATTCAAACCCCACCTGGACACGTTCCTGTGGGACCTGCTCTGGGTGACCCTGCTTTGGCAGGGGGTTGGACTGGATGATCTCCAGAGGTCCCTTCCAACCCCATGTCATTCTGTGACTCTAGAGATGGAGGGAAAAGACACACTGACATCTGGAGGCTCCCCACCCCATCATGCTTCTTCCATCATGTTCCCTGCAGCTACCCAGGGAAGAAGCAATCTCTCCTCCAGCCATTGCCCCTGTGTCACCGCAGCCACCTTTCTAGTGCCATCACTTTACAAAAGTACGGCCTCTGCTGGAACCAGCAGCAAATTCTTATTAACATAGAAATTAAAGATATATAATGGGAAGGAGTAAATGTAATGGATTCTTGTCCCTTAGAACAGAATTTGCTTTGTAATTAAAGCCATGATGGCACTTTGCACAGCCCAGACTGCCAGGGGCATGGTTTTGGAGGGGCAGAGTCCTGGTGCTGATAAGACCTGAGGGAGCAATCAGCAATTAGCCCTCCTGCTCTCGTTAGGAGCAGGAAAGGACCTCTCGAAAGTAGCAGGATTTTCTCCCTGACTTCTTTCCATCCTTCACCCCGCACACAAGCCCGTCCCAACCCACCGCAAAGAAAGGAGACACTTGCTCACCTTTTCCTTCAAACATGCCTATCAACTGTGCCCCCATGGCCATGGCCACGTTGGAGATGAGGCAGGAGGCCAGCTTCTGGCTGTGGGACATCAGGTCGTAGCGGGGTGAGATGAAGAAATATGGAATGTAGGAGAAAAAGTAGAGGAAGCCGCCAGCGGCAGCCGCCACGTTTGCTGCCAGCACAGAGAAAAGAGGGAGGGAAAATGTTAATAAGATGTTGATGCCACCAAATGTGTCTCACCAGCTTTCCACCTAGGCAGATCCAAGCCTTTTGTACCAAGTGAGGCAGGATGAGGACGTGCAAGGCAGGAGCAGCGCCAGACCCTGACCCAGCCGTGGGCAACTGCAGAAGCACCCTGATTCTACAGTGTGCCCATCCCAGACCAGGGCACCCTGGGGCCAAGACGTCCAGATGACGTCCCAGCACATGAGCTTGTCTGGTTTGGCAAATGTCAGTACACATGTCCCTTCCCACACAGCGTAGGGAAAATCCAGCCAAAAAAAGGGAAGAAAGACCTCCCCTCTCCGCACGTCAAAGCAATTTATCCAACACAGAGTCCTGTGCAACCCCACGTAACTCTGGAGCTGGCCCTACTTTGAGCAGGATGGACCCATGACCTCCAGAGCTGCCTCCCAGCCAAAATTAACCAAAGATTTTACAGATTTCCACCCGCCCCCACCAGCCCCAGCAGGTCAGAAATGCAAGGAAGCAACCGGAGACAGACTCACCTCTGGAGAAGAAGGTGCTCACCATGAAGTTGAAGGAAATAGAGGAGATGGAGAAGATGGCGAGGAAGGTGAACACCAGCGTGGGGTCGCTGTTGGTGAGCACTGCTCCCTGCTCACTCACCTACCGAGAAAATCTGGTTATGCCCAGGGCTGTGGGCACGTGTGGGCAGCCAAGACCTGATGTTCTCCAGGGGTTAAAGACAAACTGAGAGATGGGTGAGAATGCCCAGACCCTCCTAGACCACTCCAGATGGAGCAAAGAGAGGTTTGCCCTTGTGTGACGTGGGGTCTAAGAGGCAGGGGACACCTTACTCAGCAGCCACCTCCTGATTCTCATGGTGTGGGTACAAGCAGAGAGGAGAGCTTGAGTGCCCTCAAGGGCAGGCAGGGCTGTGGGAGCAGGGTGGTCCCACTCTGCACGGGACCCCCCGGTGCCCGTAGGGCTCCCACTCCCCAGCACCCTCCTGGGGAGGTCACCCCTGCCATGTTGCAGGGGCAGTGCTGCCCACCCAGCTCTAGAAGAGCTTAACTCCAGCCTCCGTTACACACGTGCAGGAGTCCCAAGACACCAGGACAGTCCAGCCCGTGGCAGAGGAGCCTTGTCATCCCCGTGCCCTGCCAGAGCTTCTGGCCTGCAGAAGGATGGCCTGGGGGAAGACACTCACCTGGACGCAGAAGAGCACAGTGACGAAAAACACGGACACCAGGAGGAAGAGGAAGAACATGAGGAACCAGGCGCTCCAGTGCAACCAGTTGCTGAGGCCCATCATGTGCATGTACTCCTGCAGGGAGGTCACCCCGTCACCCAGGGCTGCACCCACACCTCCCAGGGCGAGGTCAGGGGGGTGGCAGTGGTGGTGGCTTTGCCCTGCAGCACTAGCGAGGGAGGTGGCAGCCCCAGGTGCCACCCAAGTGGTTCTGTGCAACTTTCAGCATTGCATGGTGTCCACCACCACCCTGGACAGGAGCTGCCACTGCTGCAGGAGAACATCTCCCCAAACACCTGAGCTGAATCCAAAACCACAGCAGCTGAGGCCAGCAGGGCCACCATAGTCACCTGGCAGAGGGCAGGACAACCCAAGGCCCAGGGGAAGCCAAGCCCTGCACACTCAGCCCCACTGTCGTAACCACCACATCAGCTGAGCTCCATCCGCCCCCACAACACAACTCAGACACATGGGGTTCTACATTTCAAACACAAAGACCTTGCTTCCTGCACACCGAGCTCCTGAATCTACAAAGCTCTGGAATCCACCAAGTGTTGCCCTCTTCTCTCCAAGCCACCTTCCAGCCCAAGGGAAACACCAGCCCCTCGGTCCAGCAGCCCTGGCCACACGGCAAGGAGAGCCCAGCCGCATCCCGGCGGCTGGATTAGCAACATTCCTCCCTGGGGCTTGCTAATCCACTGCCATCCCCACCTCCTGCTCGCTGGCTCCAAACCCAACCGGGATTTTGTTCCCAATTTAAAGGCAGTGCCCGCTGGGAAATGCCGCAAAGGGAGCACCCAGAGGTCCCACCGTTCACGTTACCTTCAGCTTCTTCTCCTTCTCGTGGACGACGGCGCGGACGATGTTGAGCGAGGTGTAGGTGAAGCTGAGCATGAGCAGCAGGGGCAGCTGGTTCTGGATGGCGAGGAGGAAGAGGTCGTTGACGTAGGCCGGGTAGGGGAAACGCTGCACCACCACCGAGATGTTCTCCAGCAGGCTGGCGGAGCTGGCGTTGGCGTGGTACTGCATGATGGCCCTGTCCACCGCGTGCTGCACCCCCAGGAAACCTTCTCGGATGTAGCCTGCAGGGCAAGAAGGACACCAGGGAATAGAGACGGGTCTGGGTTGTGGAGGGAGGTGATGGCAGAGGGAGGGAAACAGCCTTGGAGGGAGGGACGGCTTGGGAAGAACCAGGGAGGGGGGAAAACAGACCTTGTAGGAAAAGCAAAGTAAACCACTGAACAACCACCCTCCTGCAGACACAGAGGGGCTCGGGAAGGACCTGTATCACAGCAATTTCAATCTCTCATAATCATCGTTCAAAAGCAGCCGGCAGGAAAACTCAATGTAAACTGGGGTCACCTGCAGGGGAGATTCTCCACCATCACCAACCACCACCGGCCTCGCTGAGCTTCTATTTCATCCCTTTTTTTTTTTTGTGAACGAAGAGAATAGGGGCTACTACACAGCTTTTGGTGCAGAAGAATATATCCTGCTATTCACTATTTAGCTTAAATTTTTGTGCCTTAGAAAACACTGAAAGATTTTTAATTTTCAACTAGTTTATTTTTAGGTGGGATTTCTGCCACGTGTTCCTGAAACAGAAACTCGAATTCTGTTCACAAAGCCCCAAACGAGCATTTGGACAGTTGTTTTTTTTTAAAAAAATGACCTAGACAGACAAGGAAAAAAGTAAGAATATGAGATCATCCAACGATGTTTTACAGCAACGACTTTGCTGAGCAAACACCGCAGGCAGGGAACCGACGCGGGGCCCTGGTCACCCCGTCCTGCGGGACATTTGAACCAGGAGATATCGTGCTCGGGTTTATTTACGCTGCCCGAGCAAAACCTGTTTGTCCACTTTCTCAGCCTCAATCTTTTCCTTGGCATGGCTACGGAGGGATGGAAGGAGAAACCCAGCCCAGGGAAGCTCCCAAAACACCAAGTCCCAAGGCAGCGCCAGCCCCAGGAGCTGCCTCCTGCTTGGTCAGTGGTTTGGCTTCCTTGAAAAACCTACGCTCAAACCACAGAATTGCTCTGTTTAAAGCATTTAAGCAGCACGATAAACACCGAGCAGTTTGGACCCTGAAATAAATTTGCCACTACAAATATGAAAAGAAATAAAAATTAATTTAAATTTTAAAAATAATTCACATAAGCAAAATTTATTCTTATCCAACCCTGCTGGGCAAAGGTACCCAAGGCCAGCAGCGCCCAAGGAGTCACGAGATAAAATTTGAATAAATATTACAAATGATAAATATAATAAATATTTAAAATATTTAAATAAAATTAATCCTTTTTAAAAATTAAACTATTTATTTAAAAGCTCAGAGCCTCCGTGCCGAATCTCAGAGCCATTGGCAGTGCCCAAGGAGTCACAAGATAAAATTTGAATATTACAAATGAAAAATATAATAAATATTTAAAATATTCGAATAAAATTAATCCATTTCTAAAATTAATTTAATTTTTTTCTTTTTTTAAATTGAACTATTTATTTAAAAGCTCAGAGCCTCGGTGGATCTCTGTGAGGAGCCGAGCTGCTGTATGGGAAATCACAGCCATCTCTCTGGCCGTGCCGTAGCCCACAGAAGAGGAGAGGTGGCCCTCACCCGGCGTCCCCCCATCGGCAAACTTGGCCTCGCGGGGCCCGGGCAGCTGGAAGAGGGGGAAGAGGTAGCTGGTGTGCCAGTCCCGGTCCAGGTTGGGGTTCAGCCCCGTCTGCTCGCTCCGCGGCGCGTTCCGGGGGCTGTACTTGAAGCGCAGCTCATAGTCCACCTGGAAGGAGCACACCGAGGTGAGGCGACGGCGGGGGGCAGTGGGGAAGGGGATCCCGTCCCCCCCGGGGCTGAGTGTCATAGAATCACAGGATCATAGAGTTGCCCAGGCCGGAAGGGACCTCCAAAGGCCATCTAGTCCGACCCCCCCACACTCAGCAGGGACACCCCCAACTAGACCAGGTTGCCCAGGGCCTCGTTGAGCCTCCCCTTGAATATCTCCAGGGAAGGGGCCTCAACCACCTCCCTGGGCAACCTGTTCCAGTGCTCCACCACCCTCACAGTGAAGAACCCTCTCCTCATCTCCAGTCTAAATCTGTTCCCCTCCAGCTTGAAGCCATTGCCCCTCGTCCTGTCACTGCAGCCCTTTCTAAACAGGCTCTCCCCAGCCTTCCTGTAGGCTCCCTTCAGGTACTGGAAGGCTGCTATTAGGTCTCCCCAGAGCCTCCTCTTCTCCAGGCTGAACAACCCCAGCTCCCTCAGCCTGTCCTCGTAGCAGAGGTGCTCCATCCCCCTGATCATCCTTGTGGCCCTCCTCTGGACCCTCTCCATCAGGTCCATGTCCTTCTTATATTGAGGGCTCCAGACCTGCACACAATACTCCAGGTGAGGTCTCACCAGAGCAGAGTAAAGTGGCAGAATCCCCTCTCTGGACCTGCTGGCAACGCATCTTTTGATGCAGCCCAGGATGGGATTGGCCTTCTGGGCTGCAAGTGCCCACTGCCTGCTCATGTCCAGCTTCTCCTCCACCAGCACCCCCAAGTCCCTTTCCTCAGGGCTGCTTTCTAATACCTCACCCCCCAGTCTGTACTGATGGTGAGGATTGTTCCTGCCCAGGTGCAGAACCTTGCATTTGCTCTTGTTGAACCTCATGAGGTTCACCTGGGCCCACCTCTCCAGCCTGTCCAGGTCCTTTTGGATGACATCCCATCCCTCTGGTGTATTGACAACACCACACAGCTTGGTGTCGTCCACAAACTTGCTGATGGTGCCTTTAATCTCCCTGTCTATATCATTGATAAAAATGTTAAACAGCACCGGCCCCAGCATGGACCCTTGAGGAACACCACTTGTGACTGGTTTCCATCTGGACTCTGTCCCCACTCACCTGGAGGGGCAGCGGGGCCGAGCTGTGCGGGAAGCGGTGCTTGAAGACGAGGGCGGCCAGCACGCTGCCCGAGCGGTTGTCCGACTTGACGTACTCCTCGAAGTCCCGCTCCGAGGCAAAGCCCTGGGCTGCGGAGAGGGAGAAAGAGGGGGATGAAGGCACAGGGCATGGCAACCCCGCAGTGCTCGGCCACCACCACCCAAAACATCACCTCGGGCCAGGACACGGGGGACGGGCTCCAGCCAGCGCTGGGAAACACCGCGGGGATTTATATGGAATGCTGCTGCACCCATCCCAGGGCACGCAGACAGTTCCTCCTCCTCCTCTTCCTCCTCGAGAGCCAGAGCCAGCTCTCCTTCCAGAGAAAATCCTAACACTATCTTCAGTTTGGAACATGAAGCACTACATTTTTCTGGGCAACACAATCTCCAAAAATACTTTTTCTCTGGGAAGTGCGAGCCACTTTCTTTAACTATTTTTGGGCAATATTTGTCTAGATGGAAACTGCATCAAAATGCAACCAAAAAATCAAAACAAAATCCTGTCATTTAATGAAACAAAAATAAAACTGTTGCCTTGAAGTTCTGAAAAAAAAGGATGCATCCCAGGAAAAGCATCATGTTTGACCCTGAAAGAGGGGAGATGGAGCTGAGATGTGGGGAAGAACTTGTTTGGTGTGAGGGTGGTGAGAGCCTGGCCCAGGTTGCCCTGAGAAGCTGTGGCTGCCCCATCCCTGGAGGGGTTCAAGGGCAGGTTGGAGGGGGCTTGGAGCAACCTGGTGTGGTGGGAGGTGTCCCAGCCACTAGAAGGGATGGGACTGGATGAGCTTTAAGGTCCTTTCCAACCCAAAACGTTCTGTGGTTCTATGGCGATTCCACCACTTCCCTGGGTTGGAAGAGACCTCAAAGATCATCGAGTCCAACCATCAACCCAACACTGACCAACCCACCACTGACCCATGTCCCTCAGCTTTTAGATCCCTCCAGGGATGGTATTTGGGTACAGGAGCCATAGCATGAGGGGGAAGGGTTTTAAACCAAAAAATAGGAGATTGAGATGAGATGTGGAGAAGGAATTCTTTGCTGTGAAGGTGGTGAGACCCTGGCCCAGGTTGCCCAGAGAAGCCCCATCCCCGGAGGGGTTCAAGGCCAAGTTGTAAGGGTCTTGGAGCAACCTTATCTGGTGGGAGGTGTCCCTGCCCAGGGCAGGGGGTGGCACCGGATGGGCTTTAAGGTCCCTTCCCACCCAAACCATTCTATGATTAATGAGTGAAAATTCATAGCAGTTTCTGGGGTGGAAGCCATGGCCCCCCGGCCCCTGCTCACCTCTGATGTTGATGTGTAAAGCTCTCTCCACCGCCTCGGCGATGCTGCGGACGGCGCTGCTGTTGGAGGGGACATAGGCCAGCTCCCAGGGGTTGCCGGGGTGCCGGCGGTAGAAGAAGCCTGGCAGTGGTGGGAGGTGTCCCTGCCCAGGGCAGGGGGTGGCACCGGATGGGCTTTAAGGTCCCTTCCCACCCAAACCATTCTATGATTAATGAGTAAAAATTCATAGCAGTTTCTGGGGTGGAAGCCATGGCCCCCCGGCCCCTGCTCACCTCTGATGTTGATGTGTAAAGCTCTCTCCACCGCCTCGGCGATGCTGCGGACGGCGCTGCTGTTGGAGGGGACATAGGCCAGCTCCCAGGGGTTGCCGGGGTGCCGGCGGTAGAAGAAGCCTGGCAGGTCATCCACGGACTCGGGGGGGTAGAGGGTGGCGTTGGGGTGGCTGATGGAGTGCACCCGGTGCCGCAGGGCGATGAGGATGGCGGCGAAGAGCAGCGGCAGGCAGATTTCGATGACTGTCACCAGGATCTGCCGTTTCTGCAGGAAAATTAAAAGGTATAAAAAAATACGATGTAAACAGGGAAGGTAGATCAAACACAGTAACGGGGTTCAGAGCATGCAAATGTCACACAGCAGAAACGTTCTTGCATTTCCCAAAGGCACAACCCGGGTTTTTCCGGAGCCTGGAAATCATAGAATCATAGAATGGTCTAGGTTGGAAGAGACCCTTGGGATCATCGAGTCCAACCATCTCCCCTACTCTACAAAGTCCTCCCCTACACCATGTCCCTCAGCACTGCATCTAAACGGCCCTTAAACACAGCCAGGGATGGGGACTCCACCCCCTCCCTGGGCAGCCTGTTCCAATGCCCGACCACTCTTTCGGTGAAAAATTCTTTCCTAATGTTCAATCTAAACCTCCCCTGTTGGAGCTTGAAGCCATTCCCTCTCGTTCTGTCACTAATTACCTGTGAGAAGAGACCAGCCCCAACCTCTCTACAGTGTCCTTTCACGAAGTTGTAGAGAGTGATGAGGTCTCCCCTCAGCCTCCTCTTCTCTGTGCTGATTCCCACATCTTTCAGGGCTTCCCAGACAAGGTGTCCCCTTCCCTGAACACTCTGTCACAAACCACCCTCCTTTGGAGCCCTCACCTCCACGCTGCCAGGTTTGGAGGAGCTGAGCTGGCCGTTTGCCCTTTCCCTGGGCATTAGGGAGCCCATGTGTGGCCAGTGCTTGCCAGCACCCGCAGCCACACACCTCCTGGGACAGCAGAGAAAACAGCTTTTGCCCCAGCAGAGCAGCCCTGCCCAACAGTTAACAGGGAAAAATACTTGAAATAACAAAAGGAAAAGCTGGGACAAGCAAGCAGGGGGAGATACAGCAGAGCAAAGCTCCTACAGCCAGGGAAGTTTCTCCTGCTGGAGCCCAGTGTCTGTGGGCAGTGGGACATGGGGTCTGTGTCCCAGCCCGGGGTGAGACCGGGCAAGTCCCTGGCTACAGGCATCGGTGGCCTCACACAGCACCAAGAACATACCCATGAGCTCAGCCATCACCCCACGGCCCGCCTGCGCTAAACACAGTGGCTCATTTGTTATTTTTAATTGAGGTTCAAGCAACCGAACGATGAACTGGAGAGCCCTGCCCAACAGTTAACAGGGAAAAATACTTGAAATAACAAAAGGAAAAGCTGGGACAAGCAAGCAGGGGGAGATACAGCAGAGCAAAGCTCCTACAGCCAGGGAAGTTTCTCCTGCTGGAGCCCAGTGTCTGTGGGCAGTGGGACATGGGGTCTGTGTCCCAGCCCGGGGTGAGACCGGGCAAGTCCCTGGCTACAGGCATCGGTGGCCTCACACAGCACCAAGAACATACCCATGAGCTCAGCCATCACCCCACGGCCCGCCTGCGCTAAACACAGTGGCTCATTTGTTATTTTTAATTGAGGTTCAAGCAACCGAGGCTGGTGAACGCACTCGAGCAGCCAAGCTGGAGCACGACCCTCCAGCGCCTTCCCCCAGGGCTGCCTCTCCTGCCAAATTCCCACCAGCTACTAACACCCGCCACCAACGCAGGCCAGTTAGCATCCAACCCTGGTTAATTAGCATTTAGAACTCTGCTTGTCCCAGAGGGGTCACCTCTGACCAAAGGGGCTGGGGGAGCGGTGGTCCTAACCAGCACCACGCACGCTCACGTCCCTGCAGCGCGACCCCCCTGATTTGTTTTATGGCAGGAGCCAGAACACGCTGGTGACCGATGGATTTACACCCGTAAAACCACTGCAAGGGTGGTGCTTCCTTCCAAGGAGGGGAGCAGTGAGCACCGGGCTGCTCCTGCTGCAGCAGCACCACCCCGCTGGGCGGCAGGAGGGGTGAAATCTGGACCCAGGCACCATATTTCCTCCTGCAAACCCAAACATCTTCTCCCTAGCCCAGCCACAAGCCAAGCCTCCATCACTGCATGGACAGCTAATGAGATGTCCCCAGCAGCTAATGAGATGTCCCCAGCAGCAGGGCACAGCTCAGGGATGCGCCGCTGCTCGCTGGGAGCAGATGCCCAGAGCAGAAGCAGCAGCATTAACCTCTTCTGAGGGCTCTGGCTAAGACGGGCTTTACAAGACCAGGGGTTTTCCATCCACCCTTCCCTCTGTCGGGCTGGAAGGAAGAATGACACAAGGCACAAGAGGAGCACCAAGAGGTTTATTCTCACAACTCCGCTGTCTCAGGTTTTCACCCGACGGCGCAGCCCCTCCCTGACATCCCTGCATACTCAGGGATGTGAAACCGTCCCTGCCTGGCCCCATGGTGGGGTGACAGCCCCCATCACCACGATGCCATAAGGAACAAGTTTGCAGACACCGGGTGCCCGTGGGGGGTGAGGATGCTGCAGGCAGGGACACAGCTCAGCCCCGGCAGGGCTCCTCTCCTGCCTGCTCACAGCACCCCGCGGCCCCAAAAGCTCCTTCAACTCCCAAACAGCAAGCGTTGAGCTGGGATGACTGTGGAATTATACCTCCTGTCCCTCCGCAGAGGGGAAAAAGGGTTTATTTCTTAAATGGGGGGGTGGAAGGGGTGGAAGCATCCCCAGGAAGGGGATGCTCCGTCCCGCAGCACCGGGGTGAACTGTCTCTTGGAGTGTTTGTCAGGAGGGAGCAGAGGGGGGCACAGCCGCTCCCCGCAGCGCCCCAGCTCTCAGCACCCCCGGCCAGAGCCGAAATCCCCTCGCCGGGCCTCCCCTGGGAGGAGCTCCCCCGACCACCAGCCGCAGCCACAGCCGGCAGAGAAAAGGGAGCCCTTGCAGAGGCCATGCTCATAAAAGCGAGCGCTGCAGATGTCTGATGGTTTTATAATGCAGCTCTGGCGGAGCAGCTGCCTCCTGCTGATTTACTGCCCTATTAACCCCCTCTCGCTCTCCTGGGCAGGCTCCAGAACACTCGCCCCCCTCCCTGAACTCACAGGCCAATACACATTTACCAGCCCCAGCTTTTGCTGCCGCAGAAGTCATTTAAGCTGCCGTCTTCCAGAGGTGACGGGGACGCTCATCCATAATCGCCACCTCCGCCTGGCCAGGGCTGCCCCAGCTTTGAGCAAGCCACGTGTCCCACCATCCATCTCCACAGGGGTGACAATGGCTTGGGAGCTTCAGCGGCAGCGTGGTTTTTGGTGGAGATTGAGAGGAGGAGAGGGAACTCTCCAGGCTGTATTCTGAATCAGCTTCTGGCCTTGGAAAAACACAACGAGGTCCCCTCTGGCCAGAGCAAACCCAGAAGAAGATGCTGTTCCCCTGCAGAAGGGATGGGGGACTGTCCTGCAGGTGGCTGTGGGGTGTACGGGGGGGACTCACAGGGCTGGCCATCACGCACACCCCCGGGGCACCCTCCTGGCTGCAAATCCGGTCCCTTTGGTCACATCCAAGCCCTGCCGCCAGCTCCCTGTCCTGCCGGAAAGCCGGGCGCAGGCAGCCCAACCAGCCCTTCCCTCTTCCTTTTGTTTATTTTTAAAGCCACGTCCTGCCCTTCTGCAGCAGGGTGACTGGAAGCGTGAAACCCAGCTGAGGCCACCTCTGTCCCCTCCTCTTCCACACCCCCCGCCAGGGCCAGCCCTGGGTCCCAGCAGAGCCGCAGCATCCGCACGCTGCCGGTCAGCGGGGCCAGGAGGCCTCGAAAAAATCACAGAATCACGGAATTGTCAGAGTTGGAAGGGACCTTCTAGAGATCATCCAGTCCAACTCCCCGGCCAAAACAGGGTTGCCCAGAGCACATCACTCAGGACTCCATCCAGGTGGGGCTTGAAGATCTCCAGAGAAGGGGACTCCACACCCTCCCTGGGCAGCCTGTCCCAGGGCTCTGCCACCCTCACCCCAAACAAGTTCTTCCTCAGATTGGAGTGGAACTTCCCATGTTCCAGCTTGTGCCCGTTACCCCTCGTCCTGTCACTGGGAACCACTGAAAAGAGTCCGGCTCCATCCTCCTTCAACCCACCCTTTAGACACTTGGAAGCATGAAGAAGGTCTCCCCTCGGCCTTCTCTTCTCCAGGCTCAAGAGCCCCAGCTCTCTCAGCCTTTCCTCATCAGGGAGATGCTCCAATCCCTCCATCATCTCTGTTGCCCTACGCTGGACTCTCTCCAGCAGTTCCCTGTCCTTCTTGAACTGGGGAGCCCAGAACTGGACGCAGAATTCCAGTTGTGGCCTCCCCAGTGCAGAGCAGAGGGGGAGAATGACCTCCCTCCACCTCCTGGCCACACTCTGCCCCACGCAGCCCAGGATCCCACTGGCCCTCTTGGCCACAAGGGCACACTGCTGGCTCATCGTTATCCCTCATCGTTAACCAGCTGCCAGGCTGAGAGTTGGGCTGGGAGCGGATGCCAAGGCCGATGGTGCTTTAATTTCTTTTTAAGGTCCCCAAAAGCTGCTTTTGAAGGCTGCGGAAAGTAACAGAGGGAAAAAAAATCCAGGCCCTGGTGGGTTCAGAGGCTTTATGCACCATCGGCACCTCCAGAGGAGGCTCTAAAGGATTCGCACAAGAAGACAGCTCAAGAAACCCACCAGGGCGCAGGAGGGTGGGTGGGTTTATCCTGCCCCAGGAGAAGGGGGAGCCCAACTCATGGCTGGATGGCTGCAGGGGGAAACAGCACAGCCCACACTCAGGGGACAGGGACAGCCGAGCACACAGCCCTGGGACAATGGCCCGTGTCTCCCACAAGCAGGACAACACCACAAATCAGTTTTCTTCCAGGAGATACCCTGTGCCTGCGGAGATTTGCTGGAGGATGGAGACCCCGGCCAAGCCCTGAGGTACCCACATTTCGCAGCCCCTGGGAGCGTGGTGCCAGCCTACCTGCAGGATGTAGTTCTTCCAGAGCAACAGCCCAAACTGCCTGAGAACAACCATCCTCCCATCGGCAGGGGAACACCGTCGCCGCCGCTCCGCGGGACCCTGGAAGAGAGGAGAGAGCCATGAACACCAAGCACCCGCAGACCCGGGCGGCAGGAGAGTGGCAACCCCATCCTGCCCGTTGGCAACCTCATCCCACCCATTGGCAACCCCATCCCACCCGTCGGCAACCCATGGGCAGCTCCCTGTCTCCAGCCTGATGTCACAGCAGCTGGCTCGGCCCCAGACAGGGGAAAATAACCGCCCTGCTCCCTCTCCAAGGGTCATCACTGACCCGTAAGAGCCAGAGCTCGTGGTTTCTGGAGCGACATGGTCATCAGCATGACCCGAGCTGGAACAAAGGCAGGCTGATGTTTAGAAACCCAGCCTGCGAGCTCCGGGGGTCTGGCACCAGCAGGAGGCAGGGAACAGCTTTCCCTAAGCAGTGGGAGCACTGGGTTACAGGACTGCAAACACCGGCCTGGGGAAGACCACCAAACTCCTGGCAGCCCGTTATTTCGGGACTGGTGAAGATTTCAAGCTGTGCCTCCACCTCCTGCAACACAAAGGGTAGGTTTTGCCACGTTAACGGTGCTTTCCCAGCAGAAACTCTCCTGGGAGAGGGGAGGATGAGAAAAGGGCAGGGAAGCGGAAGGGAAGGTCGGTGCCCGAGGACGATACACCCGAGGACGATACACCCGCATCCTCCCCCTCTTTTTGGAAGCATCTGCCATCCCTCTGAGTTGTTTTTGTCTCCGTTTGCAGCAGCGTTTCCTGATGAAGCATTGCTGTCCCACCAGGGACGTGCTCGCAGCGAGTCGCTGAGACGGGGCAGCCCTGGTGCAGGCAGAGCCACCTTCCCACAGCCCCCAGCCCAGCAGCCCCCCAGGCTCTGGGCAGGACAAACCCCCTCTTCCTGCGGCACCGGGGCCAACCTGGGTCACAGCAGCCAGGTTCTTCTGGAGCCAGTGCTCCAGACCCTGACAGCACCAACAACCAAGGCAAGGACGGACACGTTACCCACCAGCGAAGCCCCAGGAGATGCTCAACAGCGTGTTCTCCAGCCCCGAGTAGGACAGTGTCATCTCCTTGGACCCCCCCAGCACCCACCAGTCCCAGCAGGGAGCACAGGGTGCCTTCGCACCCGGACCAGTGACTGGTTAAATCACATTGTGAGGGACGCACCAAGAGCTGGGAGCAACCGAGCTGCGGCGAGAGCAAGATCAAAACCCCCACCTGGGTCTGCAGACAAAGCACCAAGCATCCATCCCCCCAGCCTGCCCAACGCAACCACCTCCCTGTGCCCTCCACCAGCGTCCTCCTGGCCTGGCACGCACCTTCCCCACACCAACCTCACAGAAAAAAAAAAAAAAAACTAAAAAACCCCTTCTATTCACCACTCCGTGCACAGAAGTCAGATTCCCGCAAGAGCAAGACACATCTGTGTTTGAGAATCCTTCTCTGGGCAGAAAAATAGCAGGAGAGACCCACTCCTGCGGTCCCAAAAAGCCCGTCAGACCCCCCCAGGGCAGCAAGCGGGGAAGGAACAGCAAAGGGGACTTTGCAAAGGCGGCTGCTGCCAGAATTCACCTTAAACACCTCAAGCTCATCACAAAGCACCCTGTCTCCAGGCAGTGTCCAGTCCACGTGAGCCCCGGCAGAAATGCCACCCGTCTGCCCCAGAACCCCTGGGCCCCCAGCCCCACGCACTCACCTACCGCAGGACCCAGCACACCCCCGAACGAGTCCCCCCAGAGCAGAAACCTTCCTCCCTCGCTCTCCCAAAGGGAATCCGCAGCAATTCAAAGGGAATCAAACTTTTCTGGTGGTTTTAGAGGAGGGAAACGCTGCGGGTCGGGCTGGAGAAGGCTGCAGCTCCCGGGGGTCCCACCTCCCGGCCGCTCCCCCCGCCGCACCCTCAGAGGCGAGCTGCCCCCCCCGACCGCCCCGGCGGGTCCTGGGGCTGCCATTGGGGCTGGTACACCCCTCAGAAAATGTCAAGCAGCTCTTGGGTAACACAAACACTACGCCAAGGCGGAAAACTTCGTTATTGCCAATAGAATTTTTTTTTTTTCCCAAGCTTTTAAGCGTCCCGAGAAAACCTGTACTGGACCTTTTGCTGCCTGGAGGAGGAGAGAAGGAAGAAGCTCAGTCACAACAGGGCTACTCTCACCAGATTTGAGAGCAAAAACGCTTTTCCAGGCTCAAGGCATCCACAGAAATGATTTTTTTCAACCCAAAGAGGAAAACCTTTTTTGGGAGGTGCTGCCTGGCCCAGCCTGGTGGTGCCTGTGACCACAGGCGGCTCCGGCAGGGACCCCGTCCTCCTCTGGACCATCTTTAGCAGGAAAGGAGGGCTGAGCACAGCTGGACCAAGCCAACCTCAGGGACACAGCACATACCTTGCGGGGGGACACCCTGTGATGCTCAGACTGTCCCCTCCAGAGATGCTCTCCTGCCCGACCCCAGCACTGTGCCCCGTGAGGACAGACTGGCTTTCCCAGCAAGAGGCACAGAAAAAGACGTGCGGGGCGAGAGGAGACGACCACTACCAGCTTCTGGGAGAACAACCCAGTTCCTCTCCCCCTCGCTGGAAATACCCTGTGCTCCACCCCTACCACAGAGGGAGGAAGAGTCTCCTAAATACGAGCACAGATTTGCTCTGGCTGTCCCCAGGGAAGAAGGAGACCCTCCTGTCCACAACCCACAGCCCAGACGGGTGGAAGCCAGACAGGTCCTTGCCACCTGGCCACCACACTGTCATAGAATCATAGAATCATCTAGGTTGGAAGAGACCCTTGGGATCATCGAGTCCAACCATCTCCCCTACTCTACAAAGTCCTCCCCTACACCATGTCCCTCAGCACTGCATCTAAACGGCCCTTAAACACAGCCAGGGATGGGGACTCCACCCCCTCCCTGGGCAGCCTGTTCCAATGCCCGACCACTCTTTCGGTGAAAAATTCTTTCCTAATGTTCAATCTAAACCTACTGTTGAGTGTGGCACACAGCCGTGCCGGGTAACGTGGTGGCCACGCCAGCCGCCAGCCTGGCCCGGAGCTCTCCTGCCAGTGGATTTAGAGGAGGACAGGCTGAGGATGGCAGGGATGAAGGCCACAGCATCCCACCTCCTGACCCGCTTCCACCCCACCTCATCCCCAGGAGCCATCCCAGCGGAAGGGGCTGGGTGAGGCCAGCAAAGGCCACGTGCTCCCAGGAGCCGGGAGTTATTTTAGAGCACTCGCCGCATTTCTCCTCTTCTGATGTCCCGTTCCCATAGAAACGAGGCCTGGAAATGGCAGACATTGCCTCTTTTTTTTTTTTTTTTTTTTTTTCATTTCTCCCCACCGACTTGCAGAGGCCCCGTGTTATCCTTAGAAAACGAGCTGCACACCCTGCCGGAGCCTCCGTCACCGTGGCCGTGCCGGGGACCTCCCCGTGCCCATCACAGACCTGGTGGCATCATACACCCGGGGAGGGCTGCGGGTGCCCGGCCGTTTCGCACGGTGCTGCCGGAGCAGGAAACACCTCTCCGCTCCCTGCGGCGCCGGTGCTGGGGAGGAAAAGCACGAGAAGCTGTGGCGGGGGTGGAGGGGGGAAGGACTTTTGTTTTTTTGGCCAGCGTTTTCAGGAAGAGCGAGCGATTTCCGATGTCTGCGCGGTCGGGAAGTCCCTGCAAAAGGCAACCGGGGCCGGTGGCCACCAGAGCAGGCAGGGGTGTCTGGAGACGTGCTGCTTGTACCCCCCCTCGCCGTCCAGGGAGATGCCAAGAGTCACCACAACCAGCCCACAAAAGCCCTGGCCTCCCGCAGCGGGAGGTTGTGCAAACAGAGCAATAAAACTTCACTGAGGGGGGGGCTGGGAGCCCGGGGGCTGCTGACCCAGCGCAGGCTCCGAGCCCACGGCACCCAGTGGCCCCACAGAACCAGCACTTCACTAATCTGTTTGGGTTTCTATCCCCCCAAACGGGAACTTCAGCACCCAAAACATGGAAGTAAACACAAACGGCGCCGGGGCTGGGTGCCGTTTGCAGAACCTGGGGGTCAGTTTTGTGCCCGGCCACTGGCCCGGAGAAAGGCAAGGAGGGGGGCCAGTGGCCCCGGGGAGCCTGGCAGGCTCCTGGGTGACCAAATCGTGTCCCCACCAAGCCCCCCCGAGGCTCGGGCAGCCGCAGAGAGGAGGGAAGAAGCTGCTGCATCAGAACTGGTCGTCTCCTTTGCTTGACAAATGCCGTGGTTGGCTTGTCCAGAGAGTTTGCAAAGGCTCCCAAAGAGCCAAACTCAGTGGCCACATGGATTTGGCAAAGGAACACGGTCTGGAGCCCCAAGAAGTGGGTTGGGGGGGGATGCTGGTTTCACCCCCTGCCTCTCAGGAAGGACACGCAGTGAGCCCACGGCAAACACGGCCCGGGTGGGCTCCCTCCCCTCAGGGGCCACCTGCACCGGGGCCCTGCTTGCCACGGGCCAAGAGCCGCCCCACAAATGGCCCGTGAAGCTGCGGTTTCACACGCCTGGACCCCGAGCTCTGCTTTCCCCATCCCCTGCCGAACCCCCCCGTGTCGGCGGCACCTCTCGGCCAGCACCCCGGGGCTCGGTCGCCGGAGGGGCCAGATCCGA
>NW_015091141.1:671666-672183 GCF_001431845.1 Calidris pugnax
CGCCGCACCGGAGGGAGGGGCCGGGGTGCGTCACCGTGAGCGGGGGGGTGTGCGTGTGTGAGTGTGAGAGTGTGTGTGAGTGTGTGTGTGGGGGGGGGGGCATTGCACGTCTGGGCACGTGCCCAGGGCGGGGCAGGTGTGCAGAGGCGCGGGGGGTGCGCGCTGCACAGCGGGGATGGGCACCGGGCATCGCACCTCTGTGCGGGCGTGTCAGCGTGTGTGTGCACACACATCTGTGCGGAGCGGGGCAGATAAGTGTGTGTCCCGGCCTGGAGCTGCTCCGTAGGGACCCCCAGAATGTGCATGTGTGAGGGGCCGCGGGTGTGGAGGGGCCCATGTGTGCGCAGGAGCCTGTGCGTGTGTAAGGGACTGTGCGTATGCGAGGGGCTACAGGTGTTTCAGGGGTCCATGTGTGCGCAGGGGCCTGTGTGTGTGCAAAGGGCTGCAGATGTGTCAGGGCTCCATGTGTGTGCAGGGGCCTGTGTGTGTGTAAGGGGCTGTGTGTACGAGGGGCTGC
>NW_015091141.1:672245-684569 GCF_001431845.1 Calidris pugnax
GAGCCGATGTCGCCGTGACCCGGGACACCCCCCCGGCCGGGTCACGGGCAGGGCCACATCCCCCCTCCCCCCGCGGCCGTCGGGGCGGTGCGGGCGTGTGTGTGAGTGTGTGTGTGGGGGGGGGGCATTGCACGTCTGGGCACGTGCCCAGGGCGGGGCAGGTGTGCAGAGGCGCGGGGGGTGCGCGCTGCACAGCGGGGATGGGCACCGGGCATCGCACCTCTGTGCGGGCGTGTCAGCGTGTGTGTGCACACACCTGTGCAGAGCGGGGCAGATGAGTGTGTGTCCCGGCCTGGAGCTGCTCCGTAGGGACCCCCGGAATGTGCGTGTGTGAGGGGCTGCGGGTGTGGAGGGGCCCATGTGTGCGCAGGAGCCTGTGCGTGTGTAAGGGACTGTGCGTATGCGAGGGGCTACAGGTGTTTCAGGGGTCCATGTGTGCGCAGGGGCCTGTGTGTGTGCAAAGGGCTGCAGGTGTGTCAGGGCTCCATGTGTGTGCAGGGGCCTGTGTGTGTGTAAGGGGCTGTGCATGTGCAAGGGGCTGCAGGTGTGTGAGGGGCCCGTGTGTGTGCAAGGGGTTGCAGGAGTGGAGGGGCCCGTGTGTGTGCAAGGGTCTCTGTGTGTGCAAGGGGCTGCGGGTGTGTGAGGGGCCCATGTGTGCGCAGGGGCCTGTGGGTGTGCAAGGGGCTGCGGGTGTGTGAGGGGCCCATGTGTGCGCAGGGGCCTGTGGGTGTGCAAGGGGCTGCGGGTGTGTGAGGGGCCCATGTGTGCGCAGGGGCCTGTGGGTGTGCAAGGGGCTGCGGGTGTGTGAGGGGCCCATGTGTGCGCAGGGGCCTGTGTGTGTGCAAAGGGCTGCAGATGTGTCAGGGCTCCATGTGTGTGCAGGGGCCTGTGCGTGTGTAAGGGGCTGTGCGTGTGTGAGGGGCTGCAGGTGTGGAGGGGTCCATGTGTGTGTAAGAGGCTGTGTGTGTGCAAGAGGCGTCAGGTATGGAGGGGCCCGTGTGTGTGCAGGGGCCTGTGCGTGTGTGAGGGGCTGTGCATGTGGAAGGGGCTGCGGGTGTGGAGGGATCCATGTGTGCGCAGGAGCCTGTGCGTGTGTAAGAGGCTGTGTGTGTGTGAGGGGCTGCAGGTGTGGAGGGGCCCATGTGTGCGCAGGGGCCTGTGCGTGTGCAATTCGCTGCAGGTGTGGAGGGGCCCATGTGTGTGCAAGGGGCTTTGTGTGTGCAAGGGGCTGCAGATGTGTCAGGGCTCCATGTGTGTGCAGGGGCCTGTGCATGTGTAAGGGGCTGTGTGTGTGTGAGGGGCTGCAGGTGTGGAGGGGCCCATGTGTGTGCGAGGGGCTCTGTGTGTGCAAGGGGCTGCAAGTGTGTAGGGATCCATGTGTGCGCAGGAGCCTCTGTGTGTGCAAGGGGCTGTGTGTGTGCAAGGGGCTGTGTGAGTGCAAGCATGTAGATCACACGCAGGCTCAGGTGTGATCAGTGGCTGTGCGTGGCAGGGCTGCAGGGGCTCCCTGGTGCACGGTCTGTGCCTGCGTGTCCGTCCGTCCGTCCGTCCCAATCCCGCCGGCAGCGCTCCGTGCCGTGCCATGCCCCGGTTTTTGGGAGCACACACGGGCTCCGGGCGGGCAGCGTGGGAACGCAGCGCTCCAGGGCCACTCCAACGGCCAAGTGGCACCTTCCAGATAAGGATGAAGGTGCCGGCCGGGGAGGGGGCGCGGGGGGGCCGGTGGCCAGCAGCCCTGCCCGGCCCTGCCAGCCCTGCCCGGCCCTGCCAGCCCTGCCCGCTCCCGCTCCCGCTGCCAAGTTGGCAGGAGAAGGGGCCGGAGGAGCGAAGCCGGGCGCCGGTGCCGGGAACACGGACGGGGGGGGAAAAGTTTGCTGTGGGGTTGTTACGGGAGAGGGAGGAGGAAGAGGAGGGTGGGGAGAGGCGATGGGGACAGGGACAGCCGCGGCTTGACACAGCATGAGCAAAGGGCACGGTGTCCCCCCGGGGCGGTCGGTGCTCTGAAGTGCTCGGGGGGTATTTAGGGTGGCACGGCACCCCCCAGCCCCCCCGGCCACAGCAGGCAGGGAGCCGGGCGGCCTTCAGCCACTGTGGGATAAAGAGCAGCAGTTTTTGTGAGGGATGCCCCGTTTAGATGAAGGCTGCGGGGACCCATTTGAGCGCGGCTACTTTGGATGATGGTGTTCCCCGCCATCTTTTCGTCCCGGGGTTCGGTAGCCATCTGCCAGGCCCCGGCTGGCCCCCGGGAGAAGTGAAAATAAACACAGAAGCGGGGCAAGGGTGAAGCTGTCTCAGTAGGGCAGGCAGGGAGGGAGGGAAGCAGCAATATCAGCTTTAAAAATAGCCATGTGTGACCGGAGGGTGACACCCCGTGATGGCTCTGCCGGGACCCATGGAGCTGGAAGGGGGGCCCTGCTCAGCGCCGTGGTGGCTTTGCTCCTGTGGCTGGCAGAAGCTGAAGTTAAGCTTCCCGGGGCGGGTTACAGCCCGCAGGTCTGGCCCCAGAGTGGACTGCCCGCTGGCTTTGTCCCCACCATCCGTGCTCTTCTTGAAGGGTGCTGCCGCTGGGGCTGGCTGGAGTGGCTGCTGAAGCATCCCCACCAGCTGTCCCATGCTCGTGTCCCATCTCATAGAATCACAGAATGGTTAGAGTTGGAAGGGACCTTCAAGATCATCCAGTTCCAACCCCCTGCCCTGGGCAGGGACACCTCCCACCAGGCCAAGTTGCTCCAAGCCCCCTCCAACCTGCCCTTGAACCCCTCCAGGGATGGGGCAGCCACAGCTTCTCGGGGCAACCTGTTCCAGTATCTCACCACCCTCACAGCCAAGAATTTATTCCTAATATCCAATCTAAATCTCCCCTCTTCCAATTTAAAACCATTACCCCTTGTCCTGTCACTGCACTCCCTGACAAAGAGTCCCTCTCCAGCTCTCCTGGAGCTCCCTTCAGATATTGGAAGGCTGCTCTAAGGTCTCCCCAGAGCCTTCTCTTCTCCAGGCTGAACACCCCCAGCTCTCTCAGCCTGTCCTCACCAGGAGATGGCCAGAGCCAGCCCCTGTCTGCAGAGCCACAGCCAGGAGCCGTGTCCCCGTGCTCCGTGTCAACAGTCACCAGCAGGACAGGAGCCCATCTGGCAGGGACAGCCCAGCGGCCACCAGGCCACAGCAAAGCTCTCCAGCTCACACTCATCTACTTAGCAGCATCCGGCAAAGCTCATTAGAGGGCTCTGGGGCGGGAAGGAGCCAGCCCGGCTCAGCGAGTCGCCGTCCCTCAGCAGAGCCACACGTGCCCTTTGAAACGTGAATTATGAGGGTGGCTGGGCGTGGGGACGGCGTGTGCCTTCCCACCCAGCGTGGTCCAGCTCAGGGCTCCTCATCTCCCCGTTTGCCTTCCCCCCAGCACTTGTCACCGTGTTGCACGGCGTCCTGCTGCCATCCCCAGGGCAATGGTGGGATGAAGGTCCCACCCTTGGGACCACACAGCGCGGGGACCCATCTCGGATGGTGCCTGCAGCCAGCAGCACAGTCATAGGTGATGATGGTCCTGGGGAGGATCTGGGACAGTCGGTGCCCGGGGTGACACGCCGGAGCCTCATCCCAGCCCAGGCTGAGCCCGTCCACACCCCTGCTGGAGCCTGGGTTTGATCCTCCCCAATTACAGCCTCCTCGGCTCTGCCCGTGACCTGCCCTGTTGCCTCACACGGTTCCTCTCCGCGCCTGCCTTTGAAGGAAGCTGAGCGATTAGATCAAAACAAAAGTCTTGCCAAAGAAAGTATTTACAGGCTCCTCATGGCTCCTAGAACAGGAGACAGGAGATGTTGCAACGAGGCGCAGTGGCATCGCGGTGACTCAGCTCCCACTCGGGACCATCAACATGCTGGAGACGCGCTGAAGGACGGAGCAGGGACACAGGAGAAACCCACAGGACACTGCCAGGAAAGGGCAGGGGGTAATCAGACAGTGAGGGAGTGCTTGCTTGGGGGATGTCCCCCTTGGAGACCTCCCACCACCCTCTCATCAGCACCCAAAAGGAGGGATCAGCCCCTGTGCTGGCATTCCCAAGCCTGCCAACCCTGCTCCTGCTGCCCACTTGTCCCCGAGACCACTGGCTCAAGCTGTTCTCCACTACCTTCCCATGTTGGCTGTTGTCACCCCCACCTTCCCAGTGGGCAGCCCATCACCAGCAGTGGGGACGCCCATCACCACTAAACATGAGGAAATTCTTTCCTGTGAGGGTGGCAGAGCCCTGGAAGAGGCTGCCCGGGGAGGTGGTGGAGTCTCCTTCTCTGGAGACATTCAAACCCGCCTGGACACGTTCCTGTGGGACCTGCTCTGGGTGACCCTGCTCTGGCAGGGGGTTGGAGGAGATGATCTCCAGAGGTCCCTTCCAACCCCATAGCATTCTGTGATTCTGAGATCACGCTGTTTCAGACCATCTGTCTGGATCGGAAACCCCATCCCTGCCGGCCCCGTGCCTGGTTTCAGGGTTAAACCTTTTCTAAAGGTGCTGGCCACTACCAGGACGCCATCTCACCCACCCATGGAGGCAATGCCTCCCCTTCACCATCCGAACAACATCCCAAATGCAGGATGGGTTGGCCGAGGTGCCCTGGGGGGGACGTGCCAGCGTGTCCCCAGTAGATCCATGCCAGCTCCGACACATGGCCCAGAGCTGGCACGGGGTGCGCTGGCCCCTCGTCGCCTCTTCTGCAGCCAGCGGGGAAACCTGCAGCACCTGCAGGTGTTGGGAAGAGGAACATTGCTAAACCATTTCTCTTTCGGTTCCTCCGCTTTCCCCATGGCCCCACCGCCCCAGGGCAGTAGCCAGGCAAGGACTTTGGCTGCTGTCTTTGTGCCACCACCTCTGGTTGCTCCTTGCCCTCCCTCCCAGCCTCCCGCTGCTCCCTTCCAGGGCAGGAGGGAGCATGAGTGGGGCAGATGCTCCGTAATGCCCGGTGACACCTTCCTCCAGGACAGCCGGTGACTTGGGGACACGCAGCGAGGGCTTCACTGGATGCCACATCCCATGATCTGCTGGGCCAGGGACAAACACACCGACTTTGGCCGAGAGCGTTTCCCATCTTGTCCCAGTTTCTGCCCGTTCCTGTGCTCTGCTGCAGGGCTGGGTTGTGCAATCCCGGGACCGGCATTTTTGACCCTGGAGCGCCACCGCCCAGGAGGGAAACACCAGGGTGATGGTTCCCATGAAAGTTGGGGAGTGGATCCAGCACCTTCTGCGCCCCAAGACCTGGCAGAAGATAAGCCCAGGAGCACGTATGGCCATACCACCTCCTGTCCCACCCCCGGGTGTGAGCAGCAGCACATCAAGGGTTTGCTGCTGCAGAAGGGCAGAGTGAGAGTCTGTGCTGGCCGTGGACAGAGGGCTCTGCTCCACGCAGCCAGGTGGGCTGGGAACAACTATTTTTCTTGGGAATACTGTCTGCATAAAAGCAGAAGGGATGGGGGGTGGGGGGTGTTCCATCTGGTCTTATCCTGAGGAAAAATGTGCGCTTTTGTCTTCCCAAGCAAGACTCCGAGGGTTCCTGCAGCTCTTCCTCCCAGGCACCCATGGTGCCGGGGTGATGGTGAAGGGGTTCGACCCCTCAGCCCCCGGCGGGGGCTTGGGGAGGAGAGATTCCCCCCCACATCCTGGGGGGAATGAAGCGACCGTGCTGCCCTGCCCAGGTGCAGGCACTTGTTTGGGCAAGGACCAGATTATCTTGGGCTCCTTTCCCCCGGGGGTGGGTTTCCCTTGCCCCCCAGGGCATGCCAGCCCCCAAGCCTTGGCTGGGGTCTCCCGGTGTGTCCCTTCACCCTGGGAGCGCAGGGGAGGTGTGTGGGGCAGAAGGTGGATGGGCTCCCCTTGCAGTGTTCAGCCGCAGGAGGATTTCCATGGGCTGGGCGGGTTGGCAGGGGAGGAAGCTTTCCAGGATCACCTGCTGCTCTTCCCAGAAGTGCCATGTCCCTGGCAGCGCTCTGCAGGGAGACACTGCAATCTGTGGCCACACCAGCCTCCTGCAAAGTGTCCCTGGGGTGTCCCTGCTGGGGGTTACAGAGCTCAGTGCCCTTGACAGGCATCTAGGTTGGCAGGGACCTTCAAGATCATCTAGTCCAACCATCAGCCTCGCTCTGACCAAAAAAAACCATCACTAAACCATGTCCCCCAGCACCACGTCAACCCGTCTTTTGAACACCTCCAGGGATGGTGCCTCAACCCCTTCCCTGGGCAGCCCATTCCAAGGCTTGATAATCCTTTCCATGTAAAAGTTTTTCCTGATATCCAATCTGAACCTCCCCTGGTGCAGCTTGAGGCCATTTCCTCTTGTCCCATTGCCTGTGACTTGGGAGAAGAGACCAACCCCCCCTGGCTACACCCTCCTTTCAGGGAGTTGGAGAGAGCGAGAAGGTCTCCCCTCAGCCTCCTTTTCTTCAGGCTGAACACCCCCAGCTCCCTCAGAAGTTCTCCAGACCCTTCTCCTTGTGCTCCAGACCCCTCACCAGCTCCGTTGCCCTTCTCTGGATCTGCTCCAGCCCCTCAATGTCTTTCTTGTGGTGAGGGGCCCAAAGACACAGTACTCGAGGTGGGGCCTCACCAGTGCCCAGGACAGGGGGAAAACCATGGCTGGAAACTTCTGCTACCGCCGCTCCTCGTGCCTGGCCGAGCTTCCCACCGTGGTCGGAGCGGTGGTGAGAGGAGCTGGGCAGCACCTCAGGCAGCACCTCTCACGGCAGCTGGGTGGGAACGGGCAGTTGGGGAGCAAATGGCTCCCGAGGCCTCTCCTGGGACTGCGGCACGGCTTCACTTCGGGGTCCAAGGGGTGTGTAAACGCAAAGGAACAGCCTCATTTCATTAAGGGCAATGGAAGAACCGGCAGCTTTGGGTGCTCTGTCAGAGCCTGTGGATCTCTGCTGGCACGACAATGCCATCAGTCAGGCGTTGGGGCCACTGGCAGCCGTGTGGGGCAGCCAGGGGGGGAAACAAGGGAGACGTAACGGAGCAGACACCAAGGAGATCCCCGAAGGCAGGAGACAGGGATCTTCCTATTGCCATCCCAACTGCACAGCAGCACAGACCATCCTCGGCACACAAAAGCCAGAGGCAATGGGTCTTGTTCTAAAAATTTAGCCATTCTCCTCTTCCAAGACCAAGGGAGAGTAAAAAATTCCCATGAAGCACTGCTTTAGAGGAGGCTGGACTCAGGGCAGGCCGTGCTGCCGGTCAGCGAGGGTGGGCAGGATGCTGGATGTGTGCCTTGGATTTTGGCTTGGAAAGCAAGTAGAGAAACTTTTGGGATAGAGGGAGCATCTCCAGAAAAATGAGCTCTGGCTAAATTAAAACGGAGCCGAGGCGCTAGCCCTTAAAATGAAAACCATCATGGGGGGGTGTATGGTTTAAATGGAGGACAGTGGGTGTGACGAGTGGGCAGCGGGGTGGGAATCATCCAGGGGTAAAGTCACAACTCTGTCCCTGTGTCCCTGACTGAGAAAAGTCAGAAAAATGGGACATTAAAAAAACAGCCTGGTTTAGATGAGGATAAGGCATGGAGAAACCCTGGGGTGCAGGGACGGGGACAGCCCAGGGACCAGGATCAGAAGAAGGTGGTGGAGGGCTGGTGTGTGAGCAGGGCGAGGGGAGGCATCGGCTCCGTTATATCCATCAGGAATCCACGTGAATCACAGAAAGACATGGGGTTGGAAGGGTCCTCTGGAGACCATCCAGTCCAACCCCCTGCCAGCGCAGGGTCACCCAGAGCAGGTCCCGCAGGAACGTGTCCAGGTGGGGTTTGAATGTCTCCAGAGAAGGATACTTCACCACCTCCCTGGGCAGCCTCTGCCAGAGCTCTGCCACCCTCACAGGGAAGAAGTTCCTCCTCACGTTGAGATGGAACTTCTTATAGTCAATTTTGTGGCCATTTCCTCTTGTCCTGTCACTGGGCACCACTGAAAAAAAGACTGGCCCCATCCTCCTGACCCCCACCCTTTAAGTATTTATAGGGGTTGATCAGATCCCCCCTCAGCCTTCTCTTCTCCAGACTAAAAAGACCCAAGTCCCTCAGCCTTTCCTCCTAAGGGAGATGCTCCTGTTCCTCATCACTTTTGTAGCCTCGGCTGTCCCCTCTCCAGCAGTTCCCTGTCCTTCTTGAACTGGGGAGCCCAGAACTGGTCCCAGTGCTCCAGATGGGGCCTCCCCAGGGCAGAGCAGAGGGGCAGGATGACCTCCCTCCACCTGCTGGACACACTCTTCCTGATGCCCCCCAGGATGCCATTGGCCTTCTTGGTCACCAGGGCCCATTGCTGGCTCATGGGCATCCTGAATCCACAGGGAGTGGACAGAAAACAGGGAGGTTGAAGCACGGAGGGTGTTAGGGCTTGTCCATAAACCACCCAGAGAGGGTGGGGACCCCCCAAACTGCTAAGGGGGGACTACGAGGCTGTGAGAGCAAGAAACCACTGCCCCACGGGGAAGCGTCACAGCAAAGCCATCCAAAATATCTGCCTCTGGAGCCCCCAGTTAGAGAACCATGGGAAGAGGCATCCCCTGAGCCGTCACTTGGTGCAGTCAAGGGTGAGAAATCTCTGCAGGTTTATCGGTCCCCACCAGAAGGGATCACATAAAATAAAGAAACTGGTTGGAAGAAGTGAAAATCCAATACAGGGGACAATACTCGCAATCAACAGGGAGACAGGGTGCAGCCAGCGCGGACACACGGCTCCCAGCAGGACACATCCTAACATAATACCATGGTGAACCTGCAGGAGGATGGTTTAACAGCAAAGCAAGCTAGCCAAAAATACGAAGAAAACTGGCTTCACGCGGAGTGGATGAGCACACGATCAGCTGGATCAAGCACTGGCTGACTGGAAGGTCCCGAAGAGTTGTGCTCAATGGATGTACGTCCAGCTGGCGGCCGGTCACTAGTGGTGTGCCTCAAGGCTCAGTGTTGGGACCATTTCTGTTTAATGTCTTTATTGATGATCTTGATAAGGACATAAGGTGTAACATCAGCAAGTTTGCAGATGACACCAAGTTAAGCAGGAGTGTTGACTCCCAGGAGGATAGGGAAGCTTTGCAAGAGGATCTAGATAGATTGGATCACTGGGCCAATGCCAATGGAATGAGTTTCAACAAGGGCAAGTGCAAGGTCCTGCACTTGGGCCACAACAACCCCCTGCAGCGCTACAGGCTGGGGGAAGTGTGGCTGGAGCTGCCTGGAGGAAAGAGACCTGGGGGTTCTAGTTGACAAACGGCTGAATATGAGCCGGCCGTGTGCCCAGGGGGGCAAGAAAGCCAATGGCATCCTGGCTTGTATCAAAAATAGTGTGACCAGCAGAAGTAGGGAGGTGATTGTGCCCCTGTCCCCAGCACTGGGGAGGCCACACCTGGAGTGTTGTGTCCAGTTTTGGGCACCTCAATACAAGAGAGATCTGGAGGTGCTGGAGCGAGTGCAGAGGAGGGCAACGGAGCTGGTGAGGGGGCTGGAAAACAAATCGTATGAGGAGCGGCTGAGGGAGTTGGGACTGTTTAGTATGAGGAAGAGGAGGCTGAGGGGAGACCTCATCACTCTCTACAACTTCGTGAAAGGACACTGTAGAGAGGTTGGTGCTGGTCTCTTCTCTCAGGTAATTAGTGACAGAACGAGAGGGAACGGCTTCAAGCTCCAACAGGGGAGGTTTAGTCTGAACATTAGGAAAGAATTTTTCACCAAAAGAGTGGTCGGGCATTGGAACAGGCTGCCCAGGGAGGGGGTGGAGTCCCCATCCCTGGCTGTGTTTAAGGGCCGTTTAGATGCAGTGCTGAGGGATATGGTGTAGGGGAGGACTTTGTAGAGTTGGGTAGATGGTTGGACTCGATGATCCCAAGGGTCTCTTCCAACCTAGACGATTCTATGATTCTATGAAATAGTAAAATTTTTAATTTTACTATGAAAGAAAAAAAAAAAAAGGTCAATGGCGTCCTGGGGTGCATCAGGAAGAGTGTGACGGGATTGATTGGGATGATGTCCAGTGGCCGAGCAGACAGACCTCAGATGCAATTCAATATCATTAAATTCAAGGCAATGAAGAGGTGACCCTACACATACACAGCTTGAAACGAGCTCTGTGGTTCAGGAAGGAGACACTTGCGGGTGGGTCACCTGCCTGCTCTGCGGTGGCAACCAAGGGAAAAGGGCTTCAGGAGGCATTGTGGGGAGAAGCGGGATGTGTGAGCACGGCCAGGGCGGCGGGAGGCAGGGGAGCAGCCGAGCAGGGAGACCCGGGGACAGACCCGGTGCCTGCTGCTGCCTGGCAGGGCCACTGGGAAGGGACCTGGTGAGGGGTCACTGAGCGGGGGGAAAAAAAAGAAGGAATATTTTCATTTCCTAGAGGGGAGCTTCAAGGAAAGCCACAGGATTTCAAACATCAGGAAGCGCTTTCTTGCCACGTGGTGGGAGGCTGCCTCTGCTGCCGAGCTCAGGTGTGTGAAGGGGTTCCAAAGGGAGCAGGAGAGCACACGGAGGGTTGGTTTGCTGGGGCTGTGGCAAGTCCGGGATGCTCCCAGGCCACTCCTGGGTGATGAGGACGAGGACAAGGTCCCTGTTTTTCGCTCTGGCTCAGCCTTTGAATGGCCCCAGGTTGCCCAACCCCGCTGCGGCAGCGCTGGGCACACCAGCCTGGTGGCCCATCCCCAGCGTCCGGAGCCTGGCACCCGCCCCAGGACCAGCCCCAGGTCCCCCCCCAGTTCCTGACTCCTCCTCCTGTGCGCCCTGAGAGCCCTTTGGGACACCAGTGTGACTGCAGGCACCCAGCTCGCCCTGCTGGTGCGAACTACCAGTTATGAAGTGGAGAAAATCGCTATAAATTTCCCCTTTCATCCATTTATTACACCCTTCCTTTTTTTACTGCTAATTATTTCTTTCAATACGCCACTGAAATAGGGTGGGGTTTCTCTTCTGTGATGCTAGCTTGGTGGCTCCTGGAAATAAATCTTAAAAGAATTGTCTTTTTCCACAATTTTCTGCCTGCTTTTTCCCCATCACAGTGTTTTCTCAGAGTTTTTCACATCTTTATAGGGTCTGACTTTTTAAAGCACCTTGTATTTTTGTTTACTGAATGGATGATTCTCTGCCCAAATTGAATGTAATCGGGTCACGATCATTGTTCCCTAGGCAACCACCACGGAAATTAGAGAGCTATGATCATGAATTAACACTGTTTTTAAAAGTGTTTTTTTTTTAAAAAAAAAGGTATCTGCAAGGCTTAATAAAACATTGCTGAAAGAGTGACTGTGGAGGGCTTTAACACAATGATAGCTGGTCTCAATTCAAGAACCAGGGGACAAAATACCACACACCAGCCTGTAAAGGTAAATTCAAAGCAATTTGATGATGAAGAACCGCTTCTTTTCTGTCAAAATTCCGAGGGGATGCTTTGGTTAACAAAGGAATTGCAGTCTGCACCTGCACGGGCTGCAGGAATAACTGGAGCTGAAAAGCAGGTTGTGCAGTGGGGGTGAGAGGGAGGGTGAGCCAAGCCAGTGCATCCCTGCTGCCGCCTGCAACGCTGGAGAAAGACGAAAAAGAGTGATTGTGGAGTGTAGTGTCCTGATGAACGTGGTGGGAAGGGATGTGACAACCCGGCCAACCTGCCCTGTCACTCCTGACCGCGTCCACATGCTTCAATGAAAAATTCCAGCAACAGGCTGCAGACACCAATCTGAACGTGTGCCGTGACTCCCAGTGTCATTCGGCACAGTTTTGGCTTTGCTGGGACTCTTTTGTGTGCTCTTTTTGTATGTTAGGAAGACGTGCTGGTGTTTGGAGGGATTGGGAAGGGGCGACCAGGATGAGGGCTGTGCAGAATATTTTGTCCAGAGAAGCATCTTCCAAGCCCCAGAGCTCCGTGGTAGGCTCAGTCCTGGGGCTGATACACCCTGTGGCATTTTATTCCACCTTCCACTGCTGCTCCCTTCAGCCGTACACTGAGCTTGTTCCTCGCTCCTTGATAAGCTCTCACTACAGTAACTGCTGAGAGACAGCTCTTCATCATGTCACCTGCTGTCCCCTTGGCTCTCGCTGGCACGGGTGGCCATGACGTTGGGATGGCTCATGGGACCAGCTCTGAAAAGCAGCGTAATTACAGATGTGACATTGCCCCATCCCTGGAGGGGTTCAAGGGCAGGTTGGAGGGGGCTTGGAGCAACATGGTGTGGTGGGAGGTGTCCCTGCCCAGGGCAGGGGGTGGCACTGGGTGGGCTTTGAGGTCCCTTCCAATACAAACTATTTTGTGATTCTGTGATTCTCTGGGACACATCCACCCCGTCCCCCCAACCCCACCTTCCCCACA
>NW_015091141.1:685506-709440 GCF_001431845.1 Calidris pugnax
CCGGACGCCTGGCAAGGAGCTGCGGGCCGCGCTCGGTGGCGGCTGTCGGGGTGTCCCTGTGGCGAGGGACGCGGTGCAGAGGGGGTGGCCGTGTGCGGGTACCCTGCGGGGTGGCGGGCAGCGGGGCCCGGCGGTCCCAGGGCGGGCACCCCCGGGGGTGCTGGCTCTGGCCTCAGAACCGTCTCTGCTCCACAAAACGCGCATCCTCAGGAGCCGTGCTTCCTCCTCCGGCTCTGGAGGGTCAAAGCCGACCTGCTGCCGGCACCGTGCAGGAGCCACCGTGCTGTGGGTGCTGTCGGTGCTGTCGGTGACGGCTAAATGTCCAATTCTGGGTTCTTTGCCCATTTCGGAGGCCAAAAGAAAGCAGCTGAATCGCCTGGGCTGCCCCTCAGCTGTCTGGTGACTGCTGATCTTTCCAGTTTAGTTGTAAACTTCCAAAGAAAAGGTTCCGATCATATTCTCCCCGTTAACTTGGAAACGCTCTTCAGGAGCGTTGCCCAACAATTGGTTTTAGTGTTTTTGTGTAACAAAGTCTGGGCATCCACCTGTGTCTTTAAAAACATGTAATGTTAGAAAAAGGGAAAATCAATGTTGTTATTATAGTGGAGGGTGCTTTTATAGACACGCCTTTTGGGTGACAAGCAGCAGATGACCTGTGTGTAGCCCTCAGAGCAGGATAAGGGGAACTACCCCAAGACCAAGTAGCGGGTGCAGATCTTTCTGAAGGAGGAAGGCCACCTATAACTGCAACGTCCACGCAGGGCAGGAGGGACTTTGGCACCCGTTACAGAGTTGACAAACTACCCTATGAGCCGGAGGGAATGCTCAGCGAATGAATTTGAGGGTGCCTTTGAGATTCTACTAACGATTTGTTCTTTACATACTGCCTCCAAAGCACCCACTACCGTAGCCATGCCGAGATGCTTCTGTGATTAAGCAGAACCGCACTCGAAGCATGTCAGGGTGCTGTGCTTCTGGAGCAAGGTAAGAATGATTTTGTAGTGATCTGGGAAGATGCTGTCACAGAGGATGCTTCTGTGACAGTGAAAAGACCGAGTGAAAGAAGCAGAGGATGAGTAAAAGCAGCTGTGTGGGCTGTGTGTAATGATGCAGCTGACACCGCTGGTACCTTTTCTCCGTGCTCCCGTAACCACCTCTGTTCCGTCCTTCCACAGCACAGGCAGCGTCTGGAACCTGTCCTCAAAAGCAAAGCTACTCCCTCAAACTTGTGAGTTTTGATCTGTTTGGGTAAGGAATAGTGCGCAGTGTGCTGTGTCCAGGGACCGGCCTGTTTGGCCCAAGGGTGTCTGAGGAATTTGGAGAAAGCGGTCACGGAGGCCCCTTCTAGTTCAGGAGGTGGATATCATTTCCTGAGAGTGTCGTGCTTGGATTAATGAAGTTGGCTCTTCCGCTAAAGGTGTGAAGAAAATAGATACGAGGGTTAAAAAAAAATAAAATGAAAAAACCTTCATCACAGAAGGTTACCTTCTTTGATCTACCAGGCTCAGTAATCCCCAAAACTGAATTTGCTGGTGTAATGTGGTGATTTTGATTCATTAACGTCAGACCTGCTTTTCTGCTGTATGGCAAACGTGCTGAAGTCTGAGGGAACTGGAGAGGCTAGAGCTCGGTGGCTGTGCCAAGGCAGTGTGAGGAACCAGCACTGAGAGACTCTGTGAGGCCAGAGCACGTCTTTAAATCAAACAATAATTATAGTTGGAGTTCCCAGCCAGCTTTCTAGGCACTGCCAAACCTTGGGTTCTCCAGAAACGTGCTGTTTCCAGAAATAGCTGTTCTGTGATGGAAATTCAGTTGATTGATGTTCGGTAACTCACAAACCTGAGCAGAAAGGCTGTTTTCTTGTCTGCTGTGGTTCTTGGGAGCCTGTGGGAAGACCAGTGATGACTGATGGCTCTGGGGGGCACCTGGTGGTGCCCGCTCTCCCAGGCACTTAAAAAACCCCTCTCCCTTTTGTGAGAAGAGACATTTAAGAGGATGGAGAAAGAATACAGTGTTAGCGAGAAAAGCCAGTGAACTGCCACAAAACTGGAGGCAGTAGGTGGGACATTGCAGTCCCTTCTGGACACAACACCCCCAACTCCTGTATTTTGCACCTTTGCCATCTCTTGGCGTTTTGCTCGGTGGTTTTCTGACGGCACAGCCCAGCTCTTGTGGTGGCAGATGACTGTGGGAGGGGACGTGGCACACGAGAGCATTGTAGCTCCTGGGTTTGGTGGCTGGGCTTGGCTCACCGGGCAAGGTGCAGAATAAAATCTGCTCTGGAAGGTGATTGGTGGTGTTGCCTGGAGCCTGCTGGTCCTCCAGATGCTTTGGAAGGTTGTGGGCAGGGCCTTTGGTATCAAACCCACCAGGATATAAACCTGCTGCCTCCTCCCCTGCACAACAGCATCTGTCCAAGTTAGCTGGTGGTGTGCTGAGTATGTATATATGTGTAGGGAGGCAAAAATATACATATTGACTGTAAACCATATGCATTTCAGGTCACTTGATAAAGCAGTAGTAAAAGGGCAGTAATGATTACTGGTTTAAAGTAATCACTTTGTCACTTTGTGACAGCTCGAATGAAACATTGCAGTTCTTTGTTGGGGCTCGCCTGTTTGCAGAAATAACCTCTGTGCTGTGGATAAGAAGGTTCCCTTTAAAATAACAGCCTTGGGACTAGAGCTTGCCCCAGGTTGCCAGATGGTTGGCATTTTAGCTCACACACAGATCTAAGGGCGAGCGTTTGCGATGTCCAGCGTGAGGCAGCTGCTCCCTGTCCTCTGCTGGTGCTCAGGGTTTGTGTGGTTGTTTGACACAGCATTAAATAGTGAACCAAAAGACTCGAGCTCTGTTCTCAGTCCTGTTGCTGATCAGGTGTTTGATTTTTTTTTTGGGGGGGTGGGTTGTTAAAATGAGTAGGGAGGGTCTTGTAGCAATGTTGCCCAAGTTTCCCTTGTTAGCAAGGTGCGTGTGCCTGAAGTAGTGCTTCTCCTTCGTCTTCCCTTTAGGATGTCAAAGATGGCAAGATCTACAATGAACAGAACTTCTTCCAGCGAGCTGCCAAGGCGGGCACAGGTTGGTGCTTACTGGAAGGGCAAGGACTAGGTCGCTTGTTAGGAGAACCACCATCCCTCTCTCACCGGTTACGTGAGTCTCTCAGAAGGCCAGGCCAGGCCAGAATAAACTCATTCTTTCCTTGGTGGGTGCCAGAGCACTGAGAAGTTGGGCCAAGTCTCTGTGCACCTTAGGACACTGCAGTGCTGGCAGCTTGAAGCTTTGTTTGCTTTGTCTTCATCTCACTGGTGGCTGTTCAGCCCTGCAGCCTGACCTGCCTCGGCCCCCCCTCTCTCCTGTGCCCCTTCCATGGACCTTTCCATCAGCTGCTGCCTGGTGTTGGCTCCAGTGGCCCAAAAACCTGAGCCAGAGCAAAGCTGAGCAGAGAACGTGGGCAGGCATTTGAGCAGCAGCGATGGAGCAATTCATGGCAAACATCCACTTCTGGCAGGACCCTAAAAATCTGCTTCTCCATCCCTCTCTCTCCCCGCTTCTTGTTTTCCCTAGCGCTGTGGCAACCACGTGCCCTAGCCTGGTATTCCCAGCATCCGTGCTGTCTTGCTCGCTGGCACTATGAGCACTGACATGCTGATACCCCAGTGCACTGGGCTGGCATTTTGGGGATGGAATCGGTATGAGAGAGGTTTCCAGCTGTGAGCTGCCCAGGGCAGAGCAGCCTTTGGGGAAAGGGCATCCCCGACTGAGCTCCTTCCTTCTGGAGCTCCTTAGCAGCGTCTGGCCCACTCTGTCCTCTTCTCTCCCCTTCTAGTGGAGAAGTGGAAGAAGTGGCACTCTGTGCCGTTCCTGGGAATCCCCACTTGCCTTGGCTTCGGACTGCATGCTGATAGCTACAGGTGAGGTGGCTGCGAAGGGCACAGCTGAGCTCTTTTGTCCACAACTGCCATCTCCTTGGGCTTTCTCTCTTCTCTCCTTGCTGTCTGTTACGCCTTTTCTCACTGTCCCCTGGGCTCCCAGCCTTATGCACTGCTTCTGCCTCATTAATTAAATGGTTTGCCTCTCATTATCCTGTTTCCTTCAGTCCTTGTGTTGCTGGTGAAGTCATCACTTTTGTTGCTTCTGCCCCTCAGGCAGGGGACACCTTATTCCTGCCTCTTAAGCTTAGCAGTGTATATCTGCACCATGAGATCAGCCTGTCTGTCCTTTTCAAGGAGTTTTCTGTTATCAAAAGTCAAGGAAGTGTTTGCTCAGGACAACTTGGAGTTGACAGAGGGTCTAATCCAGGCGGATGGCTTGATGAGTGTCTGCTGCAGGGTTTCCAAATCGGGTATTGCTGTGTGCTAAGCCTTTGTTTCTTGTAGGTTTTTGGTGTTCTCTGACTTAGGGCGAACTCTCCAGTCCGTCCTGAACGATGGCTTGTACCAGCTGAGGGAGAAGGCAGCTTTTCAGATTGTTGTCCGGCTGGTATGTAGAGAACAAATACTTTCTAAGAGACTTTTTTCAGAAAAGACCTGTAACTTTCCTCCAAATCTCTTAAAGGTGCTTTAAAGCTGATCTGGTGGGTTGGCCGGGAGCTTTAAGTAGCATCTCTCGAGCCTGTTGTAAACTTGAGTCCCATCTTTTGAGCAGTATCTGTCACCTTGAAGGAATTTGGGGCAAGGGAAATGAGAGAAATGTGACACTTGAATGTTAGAGGCTGTGAGATGGTGCTTTTTGTGCTCCTCCCCACATCCTCCCAGGCATCCTGGCCTGTGTCAGGAACAGCATGGCGAGTAGGGCCCGAGAGGTGATTGCCCACCTGTACTGGGCACTGGTGAGGCCTCACCTTGAGTGCTGTGTCCAGTTTTGGGCCCCCTACCATAAAAAAGACATTGAGGGGCTGGAGCGGGTCCAGAGAAGGGCAACGGAGCTGGTGAGGGGTCTGGAGAGTAAGTCTTGTGAGGAGAGGCTGAGGGAGCTGGGGTTATTCAACCTGGAGAAGAGGAGGCTGAGGGGAGACCTTATTGCTCTCTACAACTCCCTGAAAGGAGGGTGTAGAGAGGTGGGGGTCGGTCTCTTTTCTCAAGTCACAGGCGACAGGATGAGAGGAAATGGCCTCAAGTTGCGCCAGGGGAGGTTCAGGCTGGATATTAGGAAAAATTTTTTCACGGAAAGGGTTCTCAGCCATTGGAATGGGCTGCCCAGGGAGGGGGTTGAGGCCCCATCCCTGGAGGTGTTCAAAAGACGGGTTGATGTAGTGCTGGGAGGTCTGGTTTAGTGATGATGCTCCTTGTTTGTTGTGTGGGTGTCTATTTTTGTCAGTTCGGTTGACGGTTGGACAAGATGATCTTTAAGGTCCCTTCCAACCTAGAAGATTCTGTGATTCTGTGATTGTGGGGAGCTGGGGAGGGACCAGCTTAGTGATAGCTGGGGTGCTGGAGGGGTCTGCCTGGTTCTGATCTGCTCATCTCTTTGCTCCTAGCTAGACTGCCTGGAGTACATTCACGAAAACGAGTACGTGCATGGGGACATCACAGCTGAGAACATCTATTTGAACCCCTCAGACCTCACGCAGGTAGGGAGCAGCAGGAGGGGGAGGTTGGGGTGAGGTGGGTTCCTGCTGCGGGGCAGGGGCGCAGTGGGGTCTGTGCGGCGCTCAGGCCGGGTCGCAGGCAGCTCTGCACGCAGAGCGCACGCCCCACACGCTCGGTCCTGTGCTTCTTGACCCCTCCTAGGTGACCCTGGCGGGGTATTGCTTTGCGTTCCGTTACTGCCCCGGGGGGAAGCACGTGGCCCAGCGCGAGGGCAGCAGGACCCCTCACGAAGGCACGATGGAGTTCATCAGCCTGGACAGCCACAAGGGAGCGGGTGAGTGTCTGTTTCTGACACAGCTGGGGCCGTTCCTGTGGCTCCCCGAGGGCACTTCTGTTACTGCTGCTTTCCAGGCATTCACAGACACCTGGAAACAAGTTCCTATTTGGGCTGTTTCCTCTTGCCTCTCCCTGGTGCTGTGTCAGGACTTGCCAGGTCACACAGCGACTGCGGCAAGAGGTGCAGGGATGTTCCTGCTCCATCTGGAGCCTTGGCTGCAGTGGGTGTGTAAGGAATAGAAAACGGGGATCTGTTCCGAGCCAGACTGGATCCCTGCCCAAAACACATCTGCAGCAGGCTCTGCTCTGACCTTGAAGCAATGAGAGCTGGAAAGGCATTAAATTAGCTGGGTCCTCTGATGGCTGGGATGTAACTCTTCTCTCCCAGTGCTCAGACTGGGCAAGTCTCACTCCAGAGAATCCTAGAATGGTTTGGGTTGGAAGGGACCTCAAAGCCCCCCCAGTGCCGCCCCCGGCCCTGGGCAGGGACACCTCCCACCACCCCAGGTTGCTCCAAGCCCCCTCCAACCTGCCCTTGAACCCCTCCAGGGATGGGGCAGCCACAGCTTCTCGGGCCAACCTGGGCCAGGCTCTCACCACCCTCACACCAAACAAGTTCTTCCCCACAGCTCAGCTCCATCTCCCCTCTTTCAGGGTCAAACCCTTCCCCCTCCTCCTAGGGCTCCCCTCCCTCATCCAGAGTCCCTCCCCAGCTTTCCTGGAGCCCCTGGAGGGGTCTGGAAGGGGCTGGAAGGTCTCCCCGGAGCCTTCTCTTCTCCAGGCTGAACCCCCCAACTCTCTCAGCCTGTCTTCACAGCAGAGGGGCTCCAGCCCTCAGAGCATCTTCATGGCCCTCTGCTGGACCCGTTCCAACAGGTCCATGTCCTTCCTGTGCTGAGGACTCCACAGCTGGACGCAATACTCCAGGAGGGGTCTCACGAGAGCAGAGCAGAGGGGCAGAATCCCCTCCGTCGCCCTCCTGGCCATACTTCTTTTGATGCAGCCCAGGATGGGGTTGGCTGTTTGGGCTGCCAGCTCACGTTGCTGACTCGTGTTGAAATGGGAAGTGATTCCTTAAATGTACGAGTTAACGGGCTTCCAGAACTATTGATACCCTAGATCTCTTCTTAACAAAGCTCTTGCGTTTCTTTACTTCTGACTCTTAGTCTTCTGAAGCTGCCTGTTTTACAGAAGGGGCACCTCAAATAGAGACTTCCAAGGTTGTGCAGCAAGTGCTGGAGCCTTACATGCCGTTGGAGGAGAGGCATTAACCTGGGCCTCTCTGAGATGATGGCTCCCAAACTCTTTGTTTTTCACACATGAATATCTCTTCCTTCCCACTAGGACCATCTCGCCGGAGTGACTTGGAATCGCTGGGCTACTGTCTTCTGAAGTGGCTCTGTGGCTTCTTGCCTTGGTCTGATGAGCTGGACAAAGTAGAAACTGTGGTGCAGAAGAAGGAAAAGTAGGAGAAATCATCTACTCTTTTGGGAAATGCTCAGCAGAAAGCAGTGAGGGAGGTTTTGTGACTGAAAAGAAATCACTCAGTCATGGTACACTGTTGGGATGTGGGTAAATCCCACAGTAAAGGCTGAGCTTGGCCAAAGCGTGTTTGATGAACCCTCATTTCTGCTCCATTCAGAAGTGGCGTCTGAATTCAGGCTTTTTTGGGTTTTTTTTGCCTCTGTTGCCAATGACAGGCTGTTGAGGTGCCTGCTCTGTTGCCTCTCACCTGACAGCACTTGTTATTTCAGGTACAAAAGGGATGTGCCTTGCCTTCTCCGAGCGTGCTTCAGGCAGAAACCTGCCCCAGGTACGGGCTTGCTCTCTGTGACAGCGGGGCTTGGGGAAGGAGGAGGGACTGCACCTGGAGCTAGAACCTTCTCTGTGCTGGGGCACTAGTCCAGGATGGCTTCCACTGGCCACGGTGCCCAAGCAGTGCATGGACTGGTCGACAGGCTCCTCCTGTCAACAAATCCCTTATTTTCTTCACAAAACAAGGAGGGCTGTTGCCCATTTTCTCTATTCACGAGCCTTGCCGAAGAGGCGAGTGTTCTGGTTGCTTTAAAATTGCAATTATTTGGGCAAGAGGTTATTTCCCCATCCTGTCTTTGAGCTTTGCGTTAGCCTCTGGGTTTGTTTTCCTCTCTCTGGAGGTGGTAGGGCAGGTGGGTAAGCTGTCCCCAGGGAGAGCAGTCTGAGGCCGTTTGTCACCTTTGTAAGGACAACGGGGGCTGCTCCGTGCAGTCACGGCCCTTGCTTTGCAGACGCCCTGCAGAGGTACCTGCAGCAGGTCATGGCACTGGAGTATGAGGAGAAGCCTCACTACGAGGGCCTGCGGCAGCTCTTCAAGAAACCACTGGAAAAGATGAAATCTTCAGCTTATGACCCTGTGGACATCAGAATGGTGCCCTAAGTAAGTGCCACAATGGGCTTGTCCCCCTGCGCTGCTGGGAGGGCAGGAGCAGGATGGTGCAACTGCCCTGCTTGGGGGATGCTGCCGGTGGCATTTGAGGTGAGAACAGAGCAGGGTGGCCTGAAATCTCTCCTGGTGGGACCCAGGGGCTCCTCCTGACATGTGGAGGGAGCACTGGCCCTTCAGGAGTCCCAGAGCTACACCAGGCCAGGTTTAGCCTTTGTTTCCTCACTTTTTTTTCTGGAAATCCTTGTCCTTGGAGGAATACTTGGGTTGACAAAGCAAAGGCTGAACAGGCTGCAGGGGCTGGAGGTGCTCACAAAATACAGACTGGTGCAATCTTGTCCTTTTTTCATTTTTTTTTTTAAAGAACCAAGGTTCTGGGGCTGTATCTTTTGTGTTTCCAGAGCTTGTAGTTCTGGTTTTATTGCCTGGGGCAGTAAGTGCTGCCTCTCTAGACCCACGTGCTCCATCTTATCCATGAGGCACCTCCAAGATTGAGGTTTGATAGAGACAGATCTAGTCCAGGGCTGCATCAGCCAAGGCCACTGGATGGAGCAGCAAACCCCAGGAACATGGAGACAGCACCTTGTCATCTGCTTTGCTCTTGGGAAGGACTCAGAACTGATAAATGTTCCTATTTTGTGCCTTTTCTTTCAGACCAAGAAAACTTGCACAGGAAAAAAGAGCTCAAAGCTTTCTGCACTTTCCCGCAGATATTTAATTTTTACCTACCTGTTTTAGAACTGAGAGAGAGTTTTTATAAGTTTTTTCTTCCAATTTTAATGTGATCCGCTGCTGAATTTTGAGCCACTGCTGTAACAAGTTAAATGTGATGACACTCCTGGATGGCAAGTCACTGTGAGCAGTAACTGGAGAGCTGCAGCATAGCTACTGGGAGAAGGGTGAAGTCTGGCACAGGAAAACTAAATCAGGGACTTTTTTGTTGTTTTTTTCTTTTTTTGCTTTAACTACAGCAGCAGTACATAGTTTTGTAATAAACTTTGTGGACAAGCACCCAGACTGCTGTTAGTTGGTTATTTGGCACGTTCAGTGCCTTTCTGGGGCAGCTGTAGAGTTGTGATGGTGTGTTGAGCCCCATGCTCCTTCTGCAGGATGTTCTCCAGCTGCACTTGTATTAATGGAGAGCACCTCCAGACAGTATTTAATCATAAGAATTGGCTCAGAGTTAAACTCTGCCTTCATCCCCAAACATCCCACCAGTTCTCCCGGCCCCAGGCCAGTGAGATACCAGACAGTGAAGTAAGACAGGGAGCCATCTATATTAAAAAAAGTTTTATAAAAAAAGTCACTACACTGCATGTATCTGAACTGTTGCCATCTGCCCCAGTAAGTTCTAAACAAAGGAGGAGTCATGGAGTCCAGTTCCAGTGTTAAATTCAGCGACATCTCCTGGAAGTCTTGTACCTTTGATTCATTACTCACTGCCTGGGTGTGAAGAGAAGGCTGTTTTCCTGGCGGTCACAGGCTGAAGGAGCGTTAACCCAGGCTCGCTCAGCTGAGGTTAAACTGTTACTGAAGCAGCACAGGTTTTGTTTTTGATCAGAAAAGCATACGCTGCCCTTCGAGATTCAGGGTTTCAAGTAGGACAGACTGACTGCCCTTCTGCATTGCTGCCTGGTTCTAGTGTTCAAGTGATTCGTGCTTTACTCGAGGAGACGCTCATGGAAAGAGCAAGGAAGACTTGAGACAGGACAAGAAATGGAGCTGGAGGTGGTGGTTCAACGCCACTGTTCCAGCAGAGACCAGCAGCTCACAGAGATCACGACACTCTAGTACTGGGCAGTGAAGCATTAAGGCACAGGAGGAGGATTTTTCAGGCAGGGGAAACATGGCAGTTAGAGCCTGAGGCAAATGGGGTTTAAAAACCATCTGAGAGGTAGGTAAAAAAGAAGCTCAGACCTGCAGTGAGCCTTCATTTACCTCTTGATTGTATATGTTAAAAACCTTGTATCAGTGCAGCAAATGGCATATACATGGAAGAGGGAAGCACCAGCTGAGTGAGACAGACAGTCCCTGGCCAGAAAGAAAAGGCAGAACCTCAAAAAGATCAAGTGGAAGAATTCAAGCATAGTGTTACGTCCAGTAACTTGAGATCCAAAGTCAGTTCCTTTCTTTTATAGTGCCAGGCCTCACAGCGAAGCAAGGGACACGACAAGTTCCTTTCTCTCACCAAGGAGTAACTGGTGAGGTATGACAAAATGTGCTATAAAATTTCCTATGATGTGGAGAAGAATCTTAATTTGCAGAGGATTAGACGATAGGGAGTACTTTAAAAAGACAGCTATCAAGGAAGAAAAGGGCCCAGAAGTGAGCTACAGAATGAGAGGACAGGCATAGGCAAGGCTGAGAGGAAGGGCTCGTTTTGGAGGTATTGACAATTATTCACTATCATCCCTGTATGACTACAACAGAAATACTGTTTCCGGGACCCCGAGAAAAGTAAAGAGCAGGAAGAAATCAGAGGCTTAAGAAGCCCAAGTTCACCCTTTCTTCACTGTGTTCTGCCACGTTTTTTCGCTTGACTTGCCTTCTGTCACACTTGCCCTCGCTGGGCCCAGCACAGACCGACTGTAAACATGATTCCAGGGACTGGGGCGGGCAGGGCCCCGCGTTCACGGCGCTGCCCAGAGACAGCACTGAGGTAGGTTTGAGAAGTTCCCCGAGGCCACCTTCCACAGAAGATGTAGGGCTGGCGCTGTTGACGGAAGAGTAGCCCGAGCTCCCTTCCAGGTTAGGATTTTTTGGGGTGAGATAGGCTGAGAGGCTGCGAGCGTCGTCCGGCAGCTTGGCCTCCCTGGGCGAGGCGGCCTGCCCAGCCCACCCCAGCGCCGCGTTGTCTTCATCACTGGAGTCCTGGCAGCAGTGCTCCGCCGGGTCCACATACACCACCATCACGTCCAGGATCCCACTGGGACCCGTCACTGCCCGACAAGCAAAGAAATAGGTTAGTTCTCATTTGGGCAACACGAGGCAGAAAAAAACCCCCAAGACTGTAAACCTGATGTCTCCTTACACGTGGAGGGGAGGGTAGAGCACCACGTTCACCCTCATTTAAAACAGTAACTTTTCCCCCCTCTGACTGTTTGGATAGTTCTAAATCTTGTTTAAAAAATGAACAGCCAGTCCCAGAATCAGCAAAACAAACAGATAATACAGCATTTCTAGCACACTGGGCCATTCACCATGTTTGGTGGACGGTCAGCAGTAGCTGAAAACAGTCTCACTCTGAAACACTAAGCAGTTACAACACCCTTCATCATGTGCTGAAGCAGTGTAAAGAGAACAGATATATACCTCTAAAACAGGTATATGTACTCGGCACTGGTGAGGCCTCACCTTGAGTACTGTGTCCAGTTTTGGGCCCCCTACCATAAAAAAGACATTGAGGTGCTGGAGCGGGTCCAGAGAAGGGCGACAAAGATGGTGAGGGGTCTGGAGAGTAAGTCTTGTGAGGAGAGGCTGAGGGAGCTGGGGTTATTCAGCCTGGAGAAGAGGAGGCTGAGGGGAGACCTTATTGCTCTCTCCAACTCCCTGAAAGGAGGGTGTAGAGAGATGGGGGTCGGTCTCTTTTCTCAAGTCACAGGCGACAGGATGAGAGGAAATGGCCTCAAGCTGCGCCAGGGGAGGTTCAGGCTGGATATTAGGAAAAATTTTTTCACTGAAAGGGTCATCAGCCATTGGAATGGGCTGCCCAGGGAGGTGGTTGAGGCACCATCCCTGGAGGTGTTCAAAAGACGGGTTGATGTCGTGCTGGGAGGTCTGGTTTAGTGATGATGCTCCTTGTTTGTTGTGTGGGTGTCTATTTTTGTCAGTCAGGTTGACGGTTGGACAAGATGATCTTTAAGGTCCCTTCCAACCTAGAAGATTCTGTGATATTACAGTTTAACAATTACAACCAATGGGGAAGGGGGAGAGTTTTCCCAACTGGTCTTCAGCTGGAAGTTCAGGCTTCTGTTGCGTGAGAAGCAGTTTTATGCAAAGATGAAAAGACAGTTTTATTTTTCTCATCTGCTTTTTCTAAGGAGAATAAAACCCTCACCATCTCCATCTCTCTCGCCTTCACTTTCCTGATCGCCTTCATAACCAGAGCAGGAATCTAGACTCCAGTCTAGGAAGTTATCTAGAAGACTTTCCTCCTGGGTGGAAAGCTCTGCTGTGGGTGTAGTCACAAAGCTGCCTCTGTCATCCTGAATGCTGTCTTCCCTCCTCCTGCAGAAAGAAAACCCAGAAGTCACACATTAAAAGCTACAACACCCTTCATCGTGTGCTGAAGCAGCGTAAAGAGAACAGATATATACTTCCAAAACAGTTTAACAATTACAACCACTGAGGAAGGGGGAGAGTTTTCCCAACTGGTCTTCAGCTGGAAGTTCAGGCTGCCTTTGCAGCTCTTCTAAGAGATATGTTAATTAAGATGATCACAGAAAAGTTTATACTTAAGAATGGAACCTCAGGGTACCAGAGAGTAAAGGCTCATGCCGATCCTCAGAGACATTTTCAGCATGAGTTATACTCACCTTTTCGTTCTCTTTCCAGAGGGAGAGCTAAGGAAAGTCTGGATTTCCACCACGTTTGTGTGTAAGGGACTGGGCTCTGGGTCCTCCTGTTTCACACCCAACAATGCACAGAGCTGGCTGTAACTCATCATCTAAAAAACCCAAAAAAGCCAGTGAGAATTAGACCACACAAGCTCCTCTGCCAGGAGGCTGTTTCTCTTCATTTTCTCGGAGAAATGCATCCCAGTGAGTTGCCCCCACATGAACTCAACCCGAGCAATTATAGCCCCTGCAGGTCAAGTTTAAAGCCACCCCTTTAATTAGATACCCTCTCCTAAAGTTAGAGCCCACTTCCCATGACTTGGAGTTCGCTGCATCCTGCCGTGTGCTGGCTTTTCTCTGGGTATCAGACACCAGCCAACGTAGACAAAGAGCTCACCCACCTTTTCTTTGCCTATTTCTTCATAACGCTCGTCTTCAAATCGTTGTTTCACTGCAGTTAAGGACACCTGCCTGTAATCCTTTGGGACATCATCATGGAAACTGGGAAAAAAAAAAAAGATTAAAGTCCTAATCTTAGAATGAATGATATGAAACAATGTTAACAAAACCTGCCAGTTTTAAGTACTTTCCCTCTGTCCATCTCAGCTCCGTGCTAAGGGAGTTGGTGTCTCCTCAGAGCTGCCAAGCAGTTAGTCAGGACACTCTGTTTCTAAGCACACGAGCATCTAACTCCTTTTCTTTTCCTTGAGGTAAACAAGATATTTGCCTTGTACCCCTTTAAAAAAAAAAGTCTACTTTTGGTACAGGAACTCCTTCTGAAGCTCACCAATAAGCCAGTTGGAGTCTTCTGAAAATAGTGGTTTTCAGCAAGCTGAAACCTGTTAAGCCTTGAGGAGCATCACATCTTCTGTAGCCCAGGGCCAGTACCAGTTTGAGAAACAGAATTGCTGTCCCCTGAACTGGCCTTGTGGTGGGGGGAGGAAGTTTCCCAAAGCTACCTCCTTCCTTGGGAAGGGCTGACTGTGTAGATGCAGCCCATCTACAAAAGCTGGAATCCAAGTACTCATGTGCCCTCCCAAAAGAGTTCCAAAATCATTACCACTTTTGGTGGAGGCTCAGCACACAGGGCAGCAGGTCTTCAAGAGAGAAACCGGTGCACTCAGACAGCTGGCTGGTCCAGGGGTGTGCTACAGGAGAGAATACGTATCAACAATTCATGAAGGTTGGCAGTTCTGTTATCACACAGATTTTATTTTTATATTGGATAAAATCACAGAATAGTTTAGGTTGGAAGGGAACTTTAGAATTCACCTAGTCCTCCCCCCCTTGCAGTGAGCGTGATCTTTACAAGCTCATGCCTGCACATGGTTCATTCAAGTTCAGTTTGGCAGGTAAACCTGTCCTTGAAGCTGATTGTAAGTGAGACTGAAGGTATAACTTCAAACACAGAGCTTGCAGTCTGACACTAATGCTCTTGTTCATCATAGCTATTGAGAGGTAAAACAGACTGAATTCAAATCTGCCCCCTCACCCAGCCAAGTGACAGGGACATCTTGCCTAAAGACAAAATAACACCAAAAAACCCCTCCAAAAGCTCCCTAAAAAAGACCAAGCAGCCTGAGATAGGGTGCTGCAGGCAGGGCAGGGCTCCTCACCTTGCCTGTGCAGTATCCTGGCCAGCAGCAGCGCCGCCGCCGCCAGCTGAGCCGGGGAGTACACGCAGAGGCTGGTGTTGAGGAGGGACAGCTCACAAATGAAGCTGTAAAGGTGAAGGGTCCTTCTCTCCAGGGAGACCACGTTTGACAGCACTTCTTTGTAGTCCACAATGGTCGGTATCTAGCACATAAAGGAGAGCAGAGGTTGGCAACAGGAGACGAGCACCAAGTATTTAGAACAGTTGTTTCCAGATGCTGTTTTCTTTACATTAGGGTTTGGTTGGGTTTTTTTTTGTTTAACTACACTGTCATTGAAAGGTTTTTTTTGTTTAACTACACTGTCATTGAAATATTCTCCAGTGAAAGAATAAATGGCCTCTTAAAACTCAAGTTTTTATCTCCACAGAAAGGCAGAGGGTTTTGAATCTGCATGCTTTGACACGTACATGGTGTCCTCAGCTGAGAACACTCGCATAAAACCCCAACATCTTAGATAAGGTGAAGTGCTCATTACAAGAGCCTGAGTTCAGCAGCAGTCCCAAGGGGTGAAATATTCCACCCACTTTCCAGACTCACCCTTATCTTTCCTTCTAGGGCAGAAATGATCTCACCCATCATTCTGACCAAGTCTTCATATTTGTACGTGTTGTCTGTTAGCCACACAGCTTCCCGTATCGTCAAGATCTCTTTGCTGATGAAACTGCAACATTAAATATTAAGTTAGCCCCAGAAGAAAGGGAATTTGTGCACCTGTGCACTAATGTTTTTGTGGCAGATAAACACACCCAAGATGACCAAATTGTTAAACAACTTTACAAGGTACTTGTTAAATAACTTTAAAAGGTACTTTCCCAAGTACAGACCAGGAAAGAACAAACAATTGGCTTTTCATGTATTTCATCTTTAAGCTGGAACCACCTACTGGAACATTCCTAATTCCTCATTTATGAGAGCTCTCTCCTAGGTTAATATGCAAGGTATTAAGGAAATTAACAGAGAAGAGTAGTTTTCTACCACACCATGTGGTTCATTTGAGCATAACAGATGGAACTAGGTAACACCACCACTGCAGTTGTTCCTTACAGGGTTACTTGTGCTGATATGGCATGAAAGATTTCAGTTGCTGATGCATTTAGACCAATCCACCACTACGGAGTTTTTTTCATATTTATAAATATGTTCAAAGAATTACATTTTGTGTCTCATTTATAGAGATTGTGTTTGTACATGAACACAGGTCCAGCAACAGTCCATGTAGAGGGAAGCCAAAGATTCATTCCAGTATTATTATTAGGAAGGGTGGAAAAAAAAAACCCCTTGAGCTGCCGAAACTCATTTGGATGATCACAATAAGCGTCTCCGGTCACCAGTCAGAACCCCTACCGTGTGCAAATGACCATGCAGGCTATTCCCAAAAGCTGGAGGCGAGCCCGAGGCACAGGTCTCAGTTTCAAATAACGATCCACGCACGCCACTGTCATGTGAAGGCACAGGCTGGAAAAGTCTTTCATGGTAGCTACTTCTACCAGCCAATCGATCAGGATGTACCTACACAGGAATGAGAGGAACACACAGTCCATGCAGTTAGAAGCCACTCAAACCCGTGCTGAACACTCTCCCCATGCCCAGGCACCCAGTCCCTTCTCCACTCAGGAATTCCAAGCCAAGAAGTTTCACCAAATGAATTTTCAGAAAAATGACACGTTGCGCTGAGAGAAGGATTTGCAACCAGAGGCCTGTTATCCTCCAAGGGGCCAATGATTTTCTTGAGTTGTCTCTGAAATGGAATTAGAAACTATCCTATAATGGGCACTTGCATAAGGAAAAGGTAGGGCATATCAATTAGGAGGCTAAAGGCCTCCTGAGATAACCAGAGAGCAGCTATAGCTCCACCAAGTCAAACGGGGTTCTAGTTCTTGAAGAACTTGTCAGTCTTGCCAGATGCAAGAACTTACAGTCCAGAGAAAACCTCACTCAGCTCATTACAGTTACTCATTGGGGCTTGAAATACGGGCCCTAATATTTCCTCTTTGCAAAGTGTCACGTGTTTCTCTCATTGTACGTATCACAAGAGTAAAGCAAAAGATTCCACCCCCCAACAGCCCTCATTCTAGATTTGTTTCCCCCAACATCTGCAGAGGGGAACAGGCAACGGTTTCTGCCGCGTGGCCTGACTCCTGGCTCTGAGTTTTTACCTCATTGTTTCATTCATTCCTTTCTGCACAGTGAAGATACTTTGCTTGCTGACAGGGAGGGAAGCTTGAAAGATTTGAGACACCACTTCACTGGAAGATTTAGCTTCTAATCCTAGTTGGCTTCCATTCCCACAAGCTTTGGCTAAAGCTATCTGTAGTAGAGAGAACACGAAAAACAGTCGGTTTGATTTTTTTTTTTTTTGCCAAATGCAAACTAAAGCAGAGCAGGATGGTCCTGCAATTTTCCTACTGAAAATGGAGACTGAACAGGACAAGCTATTCAAAAGGTAATAGAACTGGCAGCTCTAAGTTTAGCTTAAATGTTGGATGCACACATTATTTGGGGGTAGGCTTTTAAGTCCATCAAAAGATGGATCTCAGATTGTACCACAGACATGTAGTATTTTCCAATCTGCAGAGGAATCTGCAGAGTAAATACACACATGAATATATAGATATTATTTCGCAATTTTGACCCTGCTTCTAAAAGACAGTCGTCGAAGCCAACAATGACAGCATAGGAAAGATGGAATGGAAACATTTTTCCTGGGAAAAGTCAGTCTTACCTGTGCTTCCCAGCAGCCCTTTGCTGCATAGTCCCGTAACTTCCTGAGACTTTGGAGGTATCTGCCAGGGTCTGACATCTACAGAGAGGAACATAAAAAGATTTCAAAAATCATTACCTTTACACAATGAACAGAAGGATTGTAGCACCAATATCCAGAAAAAAACCCACTGCCTGGCGGTACATCTATTATTTCAGCAACCAGGCTGTTTCTCATCATGATGACAACGTTGTTTTTAAGAAACTCTCTGCAGTTGTAGCCCAGTGTCTCACAGGAAATGAGGCAGGTCACTGGGGATTCCAGCGGGAGAGCTTTGGCAGATTTATTGGTGACAATGTGGGCACAGGACGGGGGGCACTGCCTCAGGGAGCCCACGATTACCAGCCAGCGGTGCCTGTAGGGGTTAGTGTAAAGGAACTTCTGCTTGCACCTCAGCTACAACTGCTCGTGGCCTCATCTACCTAAAGCACCAAGGCAGACACCAAAGCCCATTTGAGAGAGTTCTCTCCCTGTTTATGAAGGTTTATGTTTATGAACAGCAGTTCCTGCTGTATCTAAGGAATAGCAATTTTGTTGTGTGTTCCTTGCACATAACAGAGGTCCACAAGTTACAAAGTTATTTTGAGACAAAACCATAGTACTTACAGCAGCCTTTCTGTTACTTTCCCAAAGGAGGTAGGAGCTGTTTAAACAACCCTGCTTGGAAGATTCTTCAAACATTTCAAGGGATTCTTTTCTTTTCTCTTCATCCTAAGGACAAAAGGCATGATGGTATTTTTGCTGTCCAACAAATTGGGTGCCAGATGCCAACACCACAGCAGCTGCCCAACAGCTCTCTGCTGAAAGCTGCAGAGCAGAACCAGCCAGTTGGGGGTCTCTTTCAGACCATGAGGGGGGCTCCCACATCCACCCAGTGCTGTCATTTGAAGATCCAGGCTCAGGAAGCAGTTAGGGGTTTTCCTCAGCTAAACAAAAAGCTTTTTGGCCTACTTTCCACTGAGGGATTTTTTATTTATTTATTTATTTAATAATCATTATGACTGGATGGCTTTTCCTTTGAGACCCAAGCACATTGCAAGCCCATGATCAAGCCCAAATTAATGTCACTGTTTATAAAATTCAGTAAACTAAGTTGGTTATGTTCCTTTAAACAACCAGTAAATTAAACTCATGAGAACAGAAATTCCTAGGCCACTTGAAGAATATAAGAGCATTTGGCTGATTTTTATTATTTTTTTTAAAATCAAATTAAACAGCATTACCATCACTAAAAAAAGTACCCAAACAAATGAAATCTGAAACACTGCTCACCTCAAAGAGACTCAAGACCTTAGCCAAGCAATGGAGAATGGATCCTTTTTGAGCCTGAAGAAAGCATTAAGATAAAGCAGTTAAAGATAAACAAAGGATAACAGCCATTTTTGCTGGTAATTCCAGCCTAGTTTTGTTTGCCTTTCAACCATTCCTCATTTTTTTCAATTTTTTGTTATCTTCAAGACTGAATCTCTCAGAAGAGAGAGTACAGGCCTCCGGCATTCATGATCTATCAAGTGTAGTTTGGCAATAAATTTATTGAAATGATTGATCTGCAGTGATTTAAGCAACAAGAGCACAGGAGCTCTTTGGGGAAACAGAAATGTTTTTACCAATAGATCTAGATGCAGCAACTAACCCATCTTAAAGTCAAGGGCAGAAAGAAATCTTACTTTCTCCAGCTGACACTCTGCTTTGAGACTCTCATAGACCACAGCTTTACAGCAGCTTCCACTCAAGGACCAGGGAGGACGGATAAAAAGCCAGATAAACGGGGCTGCGCACGCATTCAAGCGCTCTGCCAGACTGAAGAAATGAGATGCCTTTAATCCATTCACTTCTGCACGACCCTCGTCAGAGATGGACACTGGAAAAAAAGAAGCAAGAAAAATACTTAGAGTTTATTCACAATGTGTGCTTGGAGTTCAGTCAGGCCAAGACAAACAACAGGATGCAATCAGGAAAAGACTGAACAGTGTGTTTCCTTTAGAGCTTTAAAAATCATAGAAATGGCAAAAAAATCTTAAGTGGATTTTTTGGACTAGTAAGAAAAACATCTTACTACAATCAGTCTTTATGAATGTATAAGCATGCTCTGCAAGGAGGCTCCTCCTGGCAATCATCAGTCCCTTTGATTACATTTATCACACTAGGTAAGCAGCCAAGTTCAACCAGAACTGTACTATGCTTTAACAGCTCAGTGGCCAGTGTTTAAGCTGCACTGAAAGGTAAAACTGAAGAGACATGATAATAAGTGAGACCTGAGCACACACCGAAGGCAGCAAAGCTGGCTCTGCACTTAGAGCTCTGTAAGCAGCCAGTAAAATGGACAACCTTATGGTGAGACAATTGGTTTGATCTGTATCTACAAATAAGCCTTTAGCTCATCTCCATTTCCTTCTGTCACGCCACCTGCCCCTGAGACCCGCGCAGGTTCCACACTTACAGCCTTCGTTGTACAGGTAGGCAATGCCCAGCTTCACCGCAGCCTCAAAGTTACCCCTTTCAGCAGCCCTGGAACAGAGAAGACACTCCAGGTTGAAATCAGTTGGTGCTTCCAGGCCCACATCCTCACACGAGTCACTCTGGAGGCCAGACTGTGAATTTGGTGGTCACCAACCACAACTGATTATGAGCTTTCATATCAGAAGTTAAACATAAGTTGTGCTGAGGGTTTTCTTGCTGCAACCCTTTCATCTGCCAATGTCTAGGGTCATCTTGAAAATTCATTGGAAACATTTCTCATTCCCATGCAATGTCCCCGACACCAGAACGTAATAACATGTTTTGGTTCTTTTACCCTCAAGAACAGGCATCAAACCTTTGTGCTCCTCCCTTCCAAACTGACATGTGCATGGTAGTCTTCTTCAGAAAGAACATAATACATGCATCAAACTCAGAAGCAAAGCTTATCATGACATTTAAACTGACAGATCTCCTTCAAATCAGACAGACAAAAAGACGCTCTCTGTCCTGTTTAAGCAGATTTATCATCATCCTTTCAAACTTCACTCGTTTTAGTACTGAAACTTGGGTATTTGGGGGTGGTGAGAGCCTGGCTCAGGCTGGCCAGAGAAGCTGTGGCTGCCTCATCCCTGGAGGGGTTCAAGGGCAGGTTGGAGGGGGCTTGGAGCAACGTGGTGTGGTGGGAGGGGTCCCTGCCCAGGGAAGCACTGGGGGGGCTTTAAGGTCCCTTCCAACCCAAACCAGTGATTCTGAGATATGCAATGGGCCCTGCCCCAGTTAAAGGCACAGCAGTTATAAGCTGCAGCTTAGACACCAACCCAACAATTCTTCATCACCCTAAGCAAAGACTTCTACAAAAAGGGAAAGTCAGGTTGCCCACATACACAATTCTAATCAGTTCTCACTGTATCTACCTTCAAACATCCTCTTCTACAACGTCAGACAAATTTGATCCTTAAAGCTTACCTTTCAAACATCTTCAGATTGTTCGGAGAAGGCCATATTTCTTGGAAACTTGCACATGCCCAAACACTTGCGTGATTATCCACAAGGTATTTAAGATGTGAGTGCACCTGCCGGGGGGGGAGAGCATAAAATAATAAATACAAAAATAAAGGGACCAGCAGAAATATAGTTCTTTGCAATCTAATTTGAGATGGGTAACCAGGTAATTTGTTCAGCCACAGTGATCTAGCAGGACAATTCCCACCGAAACTTTACACAGAGCACTCAAATACTACTGTGATAGCAAAAAGCTAATAATTATTGCATGTATTCTTTAGTTTTCTTCAGGTCTGCTCTGAAAAGGCTCTGACAGCCTCATCTGTGTGCAGCCCTAGCTTCTCGTGGTGGAGCTGAGCCCCAGCACAGGAGAGGGGAAGTAGCAGCACTCACGGCTCTGACGGAGAGGATGTCCTCAGCAGGAAGGCCTTTCAGAACATGAAAAAGAACGTCCTCAGGCAGACTTAATAGCGTCAAAACTCGGGGCCGTTTTCTTATCCTTCGCTTTGAAGGGAAAGAAAAACACCTGGAACACCTACAGTGAATCACTGGAAAACAAAAGCATGGGACACCTTTGTTAGTGATGGATCCGGAGGAGGAAAAAAGGCACCAGAGAGCGTACACATGCATAAACATGTCTTTACTTGAGTACCTGTTTACTGTGGTGCAGGACACTTCTCAAAGCATATTAATCATAGATTTAGCACATGTCACATAATGCTGTAAGACTAAGCCACAAAGCAGTGACTCATTCAATTTAGTCAATTAAGCTAAGAGGCTCAGAAGCGATGGCTCACGCTCAAGTCTTCCTCATGGAGGAGAATCCCTCTGTGCTCTCACTCCATCATCTGACTGTGTTCAGTTAAACTGTCACTACAACTTCATTTACCACCCCTATGCCTCAACTTTTTCTTCTCAGTTGACAGCAGTCCTTGGAACACGACCAGGGAGATGAGGAAGTTAAGACCAACCAAAACCCCACCTCCCTCAGCAGCCAGCTGCTGCCATGGGTGGTTGTGGAAGACCCCGAAGGGCCAGGGATCCCTTTTTTGAAGTCTCAGCATTCATAGACTAAGGCATCACCTACTTCTTCTGTTCCTCATTAAGACAGATTTTACCTTCTCAGAGAAGCTGTGGCTGCCCCATCCCTGGAGGGGTTCAAGGGCAGTTGGATGGAGCTTGGACCAACCTGGTGTGGTGGGAGCCCTCCCTGCCCAGGGCAAGGGGGTTGGAACTTGATGATCTTTAAAGTCCCTTCCAACCCAAACCATTCTATGATTCACCAAGAGAGGATAACGATCCAAGAGATGAGGCAAAACCAAGAAGAGCACCTAAAAACTGCTCCATGGTAGAAAACCCAATCCCTTTTCCAGCTCCTGGGGACAGCGCAGCATTTGGGCTGCCACCAAGAGCCTGGCCCCCAACACCCGCAGAAGTCTGACAAACAAACAGCAGAAATTCAAACCACTGAAAGGTGCTAGGAAAAAAACCAAAAAAAATAGCAGCACATTCTCCACTTCCAGCCCGCAAGTGGCAGTGAAGGGTCACCCTCATCGAGCGATGCTTGGGTTTAGGAGGACCTGCATCAATCTCAGCTCGTGCTGTAGCTCTCAGAGCCACAGAGATGCCAGCACTGCTCATCTCTACTTCAGCCCCTCGCAGCTCTCAGGAACAAGCCATAGAAGCGACAGAGGTCCATTTCTGAGCAAGGAAAAGGCTGCACGTTTTCTTTGCAAACAAGAGGGCTAAAAAAAAAAAGATTTCTGAAGTGAAAGCTTGAGTCCCACAAAATAAAGGACCACGTTAGGGCCTGTGCCTTTATTACAGAACGTTTCTTGGTTGTGTTTCTCAAATGTGGTTTAAGTCTTATGCAGAGGGATTGTACTTGGGAAATTTATTTACTGACTTTTTTATTTAGAAGTTTAAAAAAAGGCCATAGACTCCCCTAGAGAGCCCAGTACTGCGCAATATGTGTGTGCTAGCATTGCTTATCCTGTTTTCACTGGTTCATTTCTAGCTGGAAGATTTTTTTATCCTAAAGCCAAAGCAGTAGTATAATACATATACCAAACCACCACGCATTACCTATGAAGTAAACCAAGCAAGAGTAGTCTCACTAGATTGTGGGGTCAAAGGCATAAGCTTAGAGGATAAGGCAGCTCAAGCTTTTTTTGGTTTTTTTCTACAATGAAAATAGAAGGCGGCTGAAAAGTCAAGGTGAAGACAGGATTTGAATGAAGCAAATATTTTTCTCCATGAATATTTTTGCTCTTCTACTTTAGGTGCTTACCATCTGGTTATAACCCAACATATGGAAAACCTCATGATCTTATACTAATCTCCAGCTCTTCACACACAACTTCAGTGAGAGGCTGGCGAGGTAACGCGTTGCATTTCTCATTGAGAAGATAAGAGCAACAGCTCTTTCCAGCTGCGGTGAATGGAAGAAACGTACAGACCGGACAGTTACACCCTCCCCTCTCCGAGCACACCAGACCCCAAACTGGGAAGTCTCCAGACTTACAGGCTGCAGAGCTAATACCAAATTTACAGGCAATTTAGTTCAAAACAAAGCGGCTGCACCAGACTCAATTACTCAATGCAGGTTTTTCAGTTAGCAAAAGGGAAGGTTATCTGGGTTTTCAGCAGGGTCTGCGGATTCCTAAGTGCCCCATGAGCCACGGCATCCAACATCTCCCCAGTGGCACGTACCTTACCTGCTACCTGTCTTGGATTGAAAAAAAGCTATCCCATGAATATAAAAAATGTTTTGATGTGTGCAAGGCAGAGCACTGCTGTCCTTCACCTCCTCTTTCACTCTCTGGAGCAAATTTAAGCAGCGTTACTGCCGTAAGAACTGGCCTTTCCACCCTGCTCTGCCCATTCAGCCCGTGTGGGTACGGGAACGGCCGGGGAGAGCGGGCACTCGGGCAGCCCGGGGGAGACAAAATCACATTTCAGAACCCAGGAGGCGGCACAAGGAGATTTTCGATGTGTCGCTTGACAAACTCAGCGCGGTTTAGGCAGGGAGAGACCCCTGGAGCCCACCCGGCCCGCGGAAGGGACCGCCAACAGCGGGCGGCCTGCTGGGGACGGGGACTCCGCGCCCGCCCCGGGCAGCCTATGCCGCCCTTAGAGTAAAAAACGCTTTTTCCTCGCTTGGAGCGGGGCTACCCCGCAGCCCCCCCCACCGTGCCCCGGGAGGCCGCAGCCC
>NW_015091141.1:709450-747515 GCF_001431845.1 Calidris pugnax
GCTCCCCAGCGGCGCGGCCCTCCCGCCCCCAGAGTCCCCTCACAGCCCCCCTCAGGAGGGGCCCGGCGCGGGGAGAGCCCGCCTCGGAGGCGATGCGGAGGGAGGGAGCGGCACCCCCGAAGCCCGCGGGCCGGCCGGCACTCACCGCCCGCCTTCATCGCGGCGTGTCCCCGGAGAGCGAGCGGATGGCACCGGCCGCCGCGCCCAGACCGGCACCGACTGAGGGGCCGCCGGGACGCGGGGCCGAACCGGCCGGCGGGGGGGCGGGGGTTCCAGCAGGAGGACACGCCCCCTCGCCCTCAGCCACGCCCCCTCGCCGCTCACGGAGGGTCAGGGAAGGCGCAGGCGGTGAGCTCCGCCCGGGCCACGCCCCCCGAGGCACCTCCTCCCGCTCGCCATTGGCCCAGCTCTCCTGAGCGACGCCTACCGGCCGCGCGCACTTTTTTTTTAAACACAGCAGCCTCGGCGATTGGTCGGAAGGGCGGAGGGGAGGCGGGGCGCTCCCCCCCTCGCCGGCCGTGATTGGGCGGTGAGGATGCGAATTCGAATCGGGGCAGTTGGCGGGTCGAGCGCCTGGCCGGCACGGCGGCTGCGGCGCATGCGTACGGAGCGACACCCCCCCCCGGTGTGGGGGCGTTGCCATGGCAACCGCCGGCCGTTCCCCTCAGGGCCGCCGCCATGTTGCCGTGTCAGGGCCCAGCGCGGCGGTGGGAGCCGGTGGCCAGGGCTTCGCGGCGGTCTAGGCTCCACCGTGGGTTCTCATTCCCACCGTCGCACCAGGTGCCAGCCTTCCAACGATATAGGCAGAGGGACTGAGAGCACCATCAGCAGGTTTGCAGATGACACCAAGCTGTGTGGTGCTGTCGATACGCCAGAGGGACGGGATGACATCCAGAAGGACCTGGGCAGGCTGGAGAGGTGGGCCCAGGTGAACCTCATGAGGTTCAACAAGAGCAAGTGCAGGGTTCTGCACCTGGGCTGGAACAATCCTCACCATCAGTACAGATGAGGAGATGAGGTATTGGAAAGCAGCCCTGAGGAAAGGGACTTGGGGGTGCTGGTGGAGGAGAAGCTGGACATGAGCAGGCAGTGGGCACTTGCAGCCCAGAAGGCCAATCCCATCCTGGGCTGCATCAAGAGATGTGTTGCCAGCAGGTCCAGAGAGGGGATTCTGCCACTTTATTCTGGTGAGACCTCACCTGGAGTATTGTGTACAGTCTGGAGCCCTCAATATAGGAAGGACAGGACATGGACCTGATGGAGTGCGTCTAGAGGAGGGCCTACGAAAACAATCATAGCACCTCTGCTCCGAGGACAGGCTGAGGGAGCTGGGGTTGTTCACCCTGGGGAAGAGGAGGCTCCAGGGAGACCTAATAGCAGCCTTCCAGTACCTGAAGGGAGCCTACAGGAAGGCTGGGGAGAGGGTTTACAAAGGCCTGCAGTGACAGGACAAGGGGCAATGGCTTTAAGCTGGAGAAGAGCAGATTTAGATTGGATATTATGAATAAGTTCTTTACTATGAGTCCAGTTGGCAACTGGAACAGGTTGCCCAGGGAGGTGGTTGAGGCCCCATCCCTGGAGATATTCAAGGAGAGGCTCGACGAGGCCCTGGGCAACCTGGTCTAGTTGGGGGTGTCCCTGCTGACTGCGGGGGGGTCGGACCAGATGACCTTTGGAGGTCCCTTCCGGCCCGGACCATTCTGTGATTCCCCACCACCATGGTGGTGCTCAGTCTGGTACCCAGGCTCGCCCAGGCTATGATTCCCCGCCACCATGGCGGTGCTCAGTCTGGTACCCAGGCTCGCCCAGCCAGGGGACAGGCAACTGCTGAGGGGATTTTTCTGTCTTGTCTCCACCTAATTTCTTTCCACTCTGAGTGTCTGGGCCCTCGGGCTGTCAGTGCTAGGGCAAGAACGGGATGCCTGCTGGAGGAAGGAGCAGGGCTGCCCAGACAGGGGCTATTTTGGATGTACTGAGCTGCAGCATCGCCCTGTACCTCCACAGAGCCCAGCTCCTGCCCCTCCGTGGCCTTGCTGAGGGTGAGGGGGGATTAGGAAGGTAATTAGGAGTCAAAGGAGACAAAGCGACGAAGGGGAAATCTGTTATTGCTTTAGCTCACTTGAAGCTGTTTTTGACCCTTTTAGAAAAGAGCAGCAAGAAGAGGAGCTGTTGTTTTGCAGGACATAAAATGACCATGTTGTCGTGATTTGTGCATTGCTGGAAACTTTCCCAACGTTGTGTACCTTGAGCAAACTTTGTCAGTCCCAGCGCAGTTGAAGTTTCTTCCTGGTAGTGTGGGTATGAGTTTTATTTAAGGACAACCCTGGATTTCACAAGCACTTGTCATCATTTGAACATGAACTTCTGGATGCTTCTCTGCATACACACCCTTGCAAAGGGTTGGAGTAGCTTTGGAATCCCACCAGCAATCTCACTTCATGGCTGGGGAGGCTGAGCTCAGGCAGCAAAAGGGCTTCTCTGAGCTCCCAGCACGCCGCTGGCCCTGCTGGGACTGGCACAGTCCTGTGCAGTGGCCACGGGGGATGAGCTGCTGTGAGCAGGCTTTTTCCCATGCAGATCCACCTCCGCCTCCATTTGTAAAACTGTGTAATATTCCTGGGGAGCACAGCAGCTGCTGACGTGGAAAAGCGGTGCCAGGAGCACAGGGAATATTTAGCTTCTTTTAATTGAGAAGTGTTTTGAGTTAAAAAGTTAATCATGCTGTTGCCTTTTGTTCCTTATTTCTTCTCCCCCTCACAGCTGTTTCTGCCAACTAAAAATAAGTTGAACGAGCAAACAAAACATGAATAATCAGCTCCCCATGGAGACCTAAATACCAGCAGGAGATGGATGCTCCTTGAGTCATAGGTGATCCACGGCACAGAGTCCCCTCAGGTAGATCCCATTCCTTCCAGCAGCAGAGGAAGGCGGGGAAGGTTATGTTTGAGGAATTAATGCCAAAACTGAGGTGGGCACTGGGAGATGGGAGTTGAGATTTTCAGCTTTGGCCTGGTTTGTCCTCTCTGGAATCAGACAGCAGAACATCCAGGTGGTTTTATCACTGACAGACAAAGCGTATCAGAGGCTGACCGGTGTGCATGGTGGGGCTCACGTTGCCAGAGCATGGCCATCTGGCAAGATCTTCGAAAGCCTGTGGTGTCTGCAGCCCCTGCCCAGAGCTGGCAGATGGGACAAGAGTGGGACCTGCGCCCTCTCCAACGGGCAGTTGAACACCAGGTTGGATACACCGTCCTTCACGTGTCTGCGTCTCCTTGGAAAGGCATCACTCAATGAAGAGTCAGTCCCTACAGCAACATCACAGCTATAGTGCCTTCAGGATCTAGCATTGCTGCAGGCTCTGATCTGGTGCCATTTCGAATACAAGGATGCCTGAGGCTCAGAAAAAAAGAGTGCAGCAGGGAGTCATTTTGCTACGATTTTTACACAGTGTGTGATTATTCAGCCAATAAACATGATAGCTTTGTATTATAACGTGTGAAGAACGCATTCAGTCAATTGTAAAATGGTATCTTTTCCGCAGTTCAAAGGGCAAACAGAAGCAATATAGGCCATTTACTGGATGAAAGGCTGATATGCGCTATGAATTTTCCTGGCAAATCATTCTCTGCTGTCATACAGCTAAATTACTGAGAGGGTAGAAGAGCCAATTTCCTCTTGAAAGAGCCGATCCTCAATTGAAATAGTGGCACCAGTCTTTGTAACTTCTCCTGTCTCACTTTTAAAAGGCTGATGTAACTCAGCTTTTTAGTGCACTCAGCACAATATAATAACTACTGGGCTGGAGAGGGAAGTTGCTCTCCAAGGGAGGAAAGAGCTTCTCTAAATCTGCAAACCCAGCTCCAGATTGGGTGGAAATGTTTCTCTGAGTCCTTAGATGATGAGGCAGCTATGGCAAATGTTTTATGTCAGGACATCTCAGCATGTTCTCTGATGGCCACATCCCCATCTCGAAGGTATTTCTGCATAATGTTACAGAGGTAACATAACTGCGGGGCCCGCATTTTCATGGAATCATAGAATCATAGAATGGTCTAGGTTGGAAGAGACCCTTGGGATCATCGAGTCCAACCATCTCCCCTACTCTACAAAGTCCTCCCCTACACCATGTCCCTCAGTACCGCATCTAAACGTCCCTTAAACACAGCCAGGGATGGGGACTCCCCCCCCTCCCTGGGCAGCCTGTTCCAATGCCCGACCACTCTTTCAGTGAAAAATTCCTTCCTAATGTTCAATCTAAACCTCCCCTGTTGGAGCTTGAAGCCGTTCCCTCTCGTTCTGTCACTAATTACCTGTGAGAAGAGACCAGCACCAACCTCTCTACAGTGTCCTTTCAAGTAGTTGTAGAGAGTGATGAGGTCTCCCCTCAGCCTCCTCTTCCTCACACTAAACAGCCCCAACTCCCTCAGCCGCTCTTCATATGATTTGTTTTCCAGCCCCCTCACCAGCTTCGTTGCCCTCCTCTGCACTCGCTCCAGCACCTCCAGATCTCTCTTGGATTGAGGTGCCCCAAACTGGACACAATACTCATACTAACATTTATTAGCAATGCTGTTCAGAGGCAGTGCTGCAAATCGGCAATGAAGGGCCAGGGCAGAGCAGGACGTCTGTAACACCTCCATCCTTCCTCCAGAGTGTATTTCTCTTTCATAAGGAACACGCTTGGGAAACATCCCACAGGATGAAAACCTTCCCTTGCGAATCAGGACATGGAAGTACCACGAGGTGGCGTCATACCCCTGTGCTGGGGCATCAAACCCCCGCTGTTGGGGCTTTTCCCCTCTTCTGAGGAAATCTCAAGTGCACAAGTCCTACCCCAGGAAGGAGTGCACTGATGTAATACAAGAGAGATCTGGAGGTGCTGGAGCGAGTGCAGAGGAGGGCAACGAAGCTGGTGAGGGGGCTGGAAAACAAATCGTATGAGGAGCGGCTGAGGGAGTTGGGACTGTTTAGTATGAGGAAGAGGAGGCTGAGGGGAGACCTCATCTCTCTACAACTACGTGAAAGGACACTGTAGAGAGGTTGGTGCTGGTCTCTTCTCACAGGTAATTAGTGACAGAACGAGAGGGAACGGCTTCAAGCTCCAACAGGGGAGGTTTAGATTGAACATTAGGAAAGAATTTTTCACCGAAAGAGTGGTCGGGCGTTGGAACAGGCTGCCCAGGGAGGGGGTGGAGTCACCATCCCTGGATGTGTTTAAGGGCCGTTTAGATGCGGTACTGAGGGACATGGTGTAGGGGAGGACTTTGTAGAGTAGGGGAGATGGTTGGACTCGATGATCCCAAGGGTCTCTTCCAACCTAGACCATTCTATGATTCTATGATGTTTTAGAAGCAGAAGCTCTTCATTTGACAAACCTTCCTCACGCTTAGTACTGCTGTGTGTAATTTCGCTGCTTTCCTCAGGTAGTACTGCTCCGTGGCAGTAAATTAACATGAATCAGGCTATTTGCAAGAAACAGGTTAATCCAGTGTTTTCCAAAACCCATGTCTGTCCCCACCAAGGCGGAGGAAGAGCAAACACGGCTTTTAACAACTTGCCTCAGCAAAAGAGGCCTGTGATGCCTTTATGTTCCTGAAAAGGGGCTTAAGTTTCTGCTGGTGCTCTCTGCCGTCTGCCTCTGAATTCGCAGTGCACAGGGTGAGACAAGCATAGAATCATAGACTGGTTTGGGTTGGAAGGGACCTTAAAGCCCCCCCAGTGCCACCCCCTGCCCTGGGCAGGGACACCTCCCACCACACCACGTTGCTCCAAGCCCCCTCCAACCTGCCCTTGAACCCCTCCAGGGATGGGGCAGCCACAGCTTCTCGGGGCAACCTGGGCCAGGCTCTCACCACCCTCACACCAAACAAGTTCTTCCCCACAGCTCAGCTCCATCTCCCCTCTTTCAGGCTCAAACCCTTCCCCCTTGTCCTGTGGCTCCCCTCCTGAGGTACTGGATCAGCTGAGAGGTGTGTGCTCCTGTGTTGGCTCACATGAGGTCCTTGCTGTGAGGGGACAGGTTGTGTGACCAGCTAAAGCCCACGGCACCGGGTGGGAAGTGTTGGATGACCCAGGTGGGCTCTACAAGGGCTGCAGAGACTCTGGGCAGTGACGGACAGCACGGAGGTGCTCAGGGTGGGAAGGGTGCAGTGATGCTGCAGGAAACCCACAGAAAAGGGAGCACGAGGAGGGATGCTTGTGTCCCATGGGACCCGACCTGACAGCTTTGTGTCCCGTGGTGGGGGTGTGAAATGAGTGCCCTGGCTCAGCCAAGGTCCAGTAACCTCCCACCTCCCGTCACGGTCAGACCCAGCACAGGGAGCCCATGGAAGAGCCCTGGAGCGGTGGTGGATCTCTCTCACCTCCAGAGGTCCTGGGGACAGGGTCACTCAGCCTTTACCATCTCCTGGGTGGCTGCAGGGCTTCACTCTGGGGGCTCCCAGTTTGCTCCCACATCATTCAAGTGGAAACTTATCCCCTGCCTGGCAGAAAACAGGGAACTTGGCCAATCTCTTCCAAAGAATAGCTGATTCCCTTTAAACTCTTGCTAAAAGAGGTGCATTTTAAACACTTGAAGAGTATCACTTCTTAAAACCCCACACTTGTGTGGGAGGGAAGGACCTGGAGCGGAGCTCACGAGCCCTCACTGGGAGGGAGGGTTGCAGGGCAGGCAGACCCAGCACGCAGCCAAAGCCTCTTACCATCACCAGGCTTTCTCCTCCGGGGGCTCTTGCGGACACAAGACATTCAATTTGTAGCTTTTTATTTGTGAAAAAGCAAACAACAAACCCTCCATGTTTTTGAGATCCTTTTTGCAGATCCTCAGCACCCCAGGGGCTGCTGTCCTGGGAAGGGGCTGTTGTGCTGGGCCCCCGGCAATACTGGGTAGGGTGAGCAGCAAACTGGCTCTTGTCTGTCTGAGCACTTCCTTCCTTACAGGTCCCTAAATGCCACCAAAGAGGTCTGGGCCTTTCCATCGCAAGGGCAAATCCTCAGAGTGAAAAGCTCCTGGATATCTCTGTAGCTCCTTTTAGGCTTTTTCCTCCTCTCCAAACAAAGTGATTACTGGCTGGGTCTTCCTTGTATCGCAAGGCTGAAAAGAATCCATCCCTGGAGGGTTTCTCTCTCCCTCCCTTCCTTGGGAGGCCCTCGCTGTTGTCCCTCCACCACAGGAGTTAGAGGTACCCCATCTTTCTACTCCCCCCTCATCCTCCAAAGGACTTGGGAAAGCTGCCCCCATTCCCTGGTGTGCATTGGGGAAGCACAACCCTGGCTCCTCCTGGGATGGCACGGGAATATGGGACCAGGGGGGACACCGGGGTCACTGAGCTCAGCACCCCACGGGTGCAGCACCCATACTCCCTCGTTCACTTTGGGGGAGACCCTAGAGCTTCTCCTTTACAAATCCTGTGGCACTGTGGGCTGTGAGTACTGTCTCCAGTGCTCTGCTACATGTTTTGCAAGTACGGTTAGAGAAAGAAAAAGAAGAAAGTAAAAAAAACATGTCCCCAACCCCTTGCCAGCCCGGTGCTTGCAGGCCAGACCGCAGCTCAGTGCTTCCCAGCAGCTCCGGGTCCCTGGGAAGCCCTGGCCCACCTTCCATGTGTACTCTTGGAATAAAAACATGAATAGCTTCTTTACAGCCGGAGCACAATGTGCCATGACAAGCAAGGCATGTTGATATCTATTGTGTACTTTGCTGCTCCACGCAAGTGAATGAGGAAACCGCATGGGCCCAGCTGGGGTCCAGACTGCTGCGTACACAGCTCGTGGAGCCTGGCTATACGTGCTGCCCGTCGACGTATAGCCAACTGCTAATTCATCACAGAAGGTGGCGATCACCCTGGGTTTCAGAGCACGTAAAGGAATCCTGCCCTAGTTCTGTGTGTGCTTCCTCGCTGATTACACAGGCTCCGCCACTTAATACTGGGTGTAGGGTTGTTTTTATTTCCTGTAAAGAGCAGAGTGTTTGGCAAAAGAGGAGAGTAAGAATGACAACTGTGTACACATTTCACATATTTCTGGTATTATTTCTCCTCTGGAGGAGAACAGAGCTGTTATTAATAATCACCTCGCCAAGTTTCTGCATTGATATTTTGAAATGAGCTGGGTGTATAATTTAGGAACCACAGGCAAGGGAGAAAATGTGCTTTCAATTGAATTTGAGAGGGGTGGAGAGTTGATGATGCAGAGAGATAAATGACGGCGAGTCTGGAGGGCTAGAACTCTAGCGAAAAAAGACATTTTCCAGACTTTGCAAAGAAAGAGACATCACAAGGGCTTGAGGAGGGAAAGGAGGTACAAGAGGGGGAGGCACAGGCAGGGTCCCTGCAGGTCCTGGAGCTGAAAGGATGTTCAACCAGAGCTGAGCATCACGAAATGGTGTCTCCCTGCACAAGCTGGACAACGGGTGCTGGAGCCCAGGATGGGTCTGGTGGCCACGGGGAAGGGGGCTGCAGTAGCTGGGCAAGGAGAGAAGCTGTCCCCAGCAAGAGCTGGGGACAAGACACCGGCACATTGTCTGACATTCCCTCTCCTCTTGGGGAGCACCAACCTGTGCCCGGGCAGGGTTATTCCTTACCCTACCAGACACAGAGGGAAAATACAGATATAGACACTTGGGAGGTGCATTGCTACCCTCAGAGCACGCAGGGCGCTCTGTGGATGGAGCGAGCCTTGGGAAAACCTGTGTTTGGCATGTGAAGGACACCAAGTAAACTGCAGGACAGTAGAAGTACTTGGCAACTTTGTCAGTGTCTCCTCTCTTGTGATCTGGGATCTCCTACAGAAACTCAGCTGCTGTTTGAAAAGAGAGGAGAGGAATGAACCGTTCAGCCGTGCCCACGGCGGGCTCTGCCGGCTGTGACTCAGTGCCATGATGTCTGCCCGAGCCTCCCTCCAGTCAGCCTGAAACACCGGCTCCCAAAGAGGGGTCGTGCGGGATCGCTGCCTGCTCTCTACAACCCCAGCAAAATCAAATCTCTTCTTCCTGCAACAAACAGCATTCTTGCCCATGGTAACGTTACAACAGAGGTTTCTCTTCTTGCCTGCGTTCCCCTGCAGGCCTGCTCAGCTGACAGGGCCTCTATTTGCCTTGTTAGAGCAAACCCACATCTGCAGGCCTCAGACCCACCAGTGCAGATACTCTCATTGTGCTTCTGGCACTGCCCACCAGAGGACAGGCAACAAGTGGGTGATAAAAACACCCTTTCCAGGTAAAAAGCTTCCTTAGCACAGAGCAACCATTTAACAAACAGCAAAGCCCACATGTTTAGGAAGGTGGTGTTCACAGCTCAGCAGCCCCCCAGCCCTGGGGAGCCCTCAGTGACCCACTGTGGGCCCCCCCAGGCTGTCCCATACCCGTAACGCACATCCACTGTGGAGAGGTCCCATGGTGTGTCCCCACCTGGCCGGCACCCTTGGCTTTGTGTAACACGTGGGTCATGTCCCAGCACTTGGTTCTCCAAAGCCAGACCCTTGCAGGGCCTGGGAGGCTGCTGGCAGGGTCCTCGGCACAACCCCCTCCCTTCCTCAGGCTCGATGGCCTGTGTCTGAAGCCAGCTGTGGTGTGGGTACATGTCCCAGACTGGGGATCAGGGTGCTGTGGGGGACAGAGCAGTGAGAAGTCTTGCAGGGGTCTCCAGAGCTGCATTTAAGCTCGGGCTCCTGCCCTTGGGGTCATTGCATGAGCTCCATTGCAGCTCGGCCATGCTTCGACCTGTCCCTCCCACGTTGGGCCCCTGACCTGCTGATTTGACTTCTTGGCTTGACCTCGGACCAAGCCTTACTACGTTAAGAGATGCTGTACCCTTCCTTCCTGAACAGGCAATGTTTTTTCCGCGGTAGCACATGTCAAAATATAGTTTGGACGGCGATTAGAAGGCTGGAACATAATCTTCTGTGACTTGACTTGGATTAAACACAGCCCAGCCAGTTTGAGCCTTGTAAACACGGCGGCTTCCAAGGAGCTAACAGTGGTGCATCTGCACCTCTTGTGAAATACAAGCCCCAAAGCCCTGCGAGCACAAGGCGTAAAAACGTCACTCACTTCTCAGGCTCCACTTCGGGAAAGAACAACTTTATGCACAGCCGCAATGGAAATTCATTTCCCTGAGTTTTCTTGTGCCAGGATTTCATGGTGCCTCCTGTGACACTCTAGAGGCAATTTTCAAAGGGAGATCTTTAGAGACCTGGATTTTTAATACAAAAAGAAGTGGAATATGAAATGTTGAAGAACAAGCTTTGAGCTCTCTGTGGACAGAAAGAAACGGCTTTCCCTCATGTCTTTTTGTCTCCTGCAAACGGATAATGACAGGCAATAAATCCAGGTCCAGATCCCCAAATGTATTTTGCCAACTAACTGCCATCGATTTTCTATGTGGTTCTATGACTTGTTTCTCCGTACGGTGCTTGCCTTGCCCCTCTTCACAGCAAACTTTGCAGAAGCGTAGCAAAGAGTCTGAGTGCTGCATCCAATTGCAAGGAGAATGAATCATTCACACATTTCCAAATAGTTTAACTAGAACAGAAAATGGGGGCAAGCTGTAAGGCCACCATCTTACTAATTAGAAGGGCAAGGGTAAGAATTAGGCTGGCAAAAATCTCCCTTATGAATTGTTTTGCAATGGAAAGTTAGTGATTGCGAAGCAAAATGGAATTGGGCAATTATGATAAAATTATTTTTTATTTCTCTTTTTATTTTTTTTCTTCAATTTGGGGCAAATCATCTCGTTTGGGTTTGGGTTTTTTTTTATATATATAATAATTTGCAGGCCCACCTGGAGACTGGGGAGAAATTGCAGCTCCTCCTGGAGCCCACCAGGCAGGAGGAAGTCTGTGGCACTGTAGGACACAGTCACTTTCTTCACTTTTAGTTAATTGCCACATAAAAAGTGCCTCCATTTCTCTTCCCATCCCAATTGCCTTTGTTTCAGACTGCTTCCCAGAAATTGCCTCTCTGAGTAAGTGCAAGCAAAATGTCTGCCTCCCGCAGCGAGAGGCATCAGCCGCAGGCTCCGCCAGCTCTCTCCAGCTGCAGCCCTGTCTCAAATCTAGTTTAGGAAAAAAAAGAATCGGTTCCTTCTTCAGTCAACATTTCTCAGTCTTCTGCTGCAGTGGGTCGGTTTGGGTCTTCCCACATGGACTATCCAAAACACAAGCAATTATGCCCACCTGGGAAGGCTAATAAACACTTTTCTCCAGCCTTTGGTACAGATGGTGACCTCCAGGAGGTGAAGAGATGGGTGCAGGGTGATGATTTGTCTGTCTACCACCAGCCTCTTCTGGCTTCTGCACCTCCCCAGTAGCCCTGTATTCTTGTGCCTTTTAGGCTTTTTGGCATTTCAAGAGCTGACCTGCAGCCTGTAATGACACCACTCACATCCCATCTGCTTGGTGCCTGGATGCTCACGGAGGAAGCTCTGGACTTGACCTGCCTGAATAAACACCCCTGAGCAAACCACGACCGGAATCATAGAATCACAGAATCATTCAGGTTGGAAAAGACCTTTAGGAACATTGAGTCCAACCATCATCCCCACGCTACAAAATTCTCCCCTACACCATATCCCCCAACCCCACATCTAAATGACTCTTAAACACACCCAAGGAAGGTGACTCAACCGCCTCCCTGGGCAGCCTGTTCCAATGCCCGACCACTCTTTCTGTGAAAAACTCTTTCCTAATGTTCAGTTTAAACCTACCCTGTTGTAGCTTGAAGCCGTTCCCTCTTGTTCTGTCACTAATTACCTGTGAGAAGAGACCAGCACCAACCTCTCTACAGTGTCCTTTCAAATAGTTGTAGAGAGTGATGAGGTCTCCCCTCAGCCTCCTCTTCCTCAAACTGAACAGTCCCAGTTCCTTCAATCACTTTTCATACAATTTGTTCTCCAGGCCCTTGACCTGTTTCGTTGTCCTCCTCTGCACCCACTCCAGCACCTCAATATCTCTCTTGTATTGAGGTGCCCAGAACTGGACACAATACTCCAGGTGTGGCCTCCCCAGTGCTGAGTACAGGGACACAATCTCCTCCCTACTTCTGCTGGTCACACTATTTTTGATACAAGCCAGGATGCCATTGGCTTTCTTGCCCCCCTGGGCACACGGCCGGCTCATATTCAGCCGCTTGTCAATTAGAACCCCCAGGTCTCTTTCCTCCAGGCAGCTCCAACCACGCTTCCCCAAGCCTGTAGAGCTGCAGGGGGTTGTTGTGGCCCAAGTGCAGGACCTGGCACTTGGCCTTGTTGAAGCTCATACCATTAATGTTGGCCCAATGATCCAATCTAAGTCTCTCTGTAGAGCCTCCCTATCCTCATGCAGATCAACACTCCCACTTAACTTGGTGTCATCTGCCAACTTACTGATGATAAACTCTAGTGGAGAGTATGCAGAAATTCCTGCCTGGCACGGCTGCCAGTCTCTCCATCTGAAACAGGAGCAATCCCTGGGCAGATGCTGGGTACCTTAGTGACTTGTACTCATTGCATGAGCACCGGCTTCCAGCAACGCTCCCCGGAGAGATGAGCTTCTCCACTCCCCAGCGCAGTGGGATGGGAAGGACTGGCAGAGGTCTGAGTGGAAAAGACTTCTTAGCAATTCTTTCCACAACTTTAGGAGCAGGTGAACACTCACCTGCAAAGGAAAACGCAGGCAGCGGATCTGGTTGATGCTGTTCAGTCATCCAAGCCAGCTTTAGGTTCTCCAGCCTGTTCTCGGTCAGAGGAGTAGCTGACCTGCGGAGCTCAGCCGTGCCTGGTGGTCTGCAGCTGATGGCTGACACCCCTCACAAACCTGACAAAATCTGATGAGGGCACTAAAGATGCTTGACTTAATTAAACTTCCCTTCTGCAACAACTGAGGCAGTGGAGGCCACCACAGAAGGCACAGACAACTGTATGGGCGTCTGAGCAGAAGCCCTGAAGGTCCCTGGTCATTTGAAAAGTGCCCTTGTGAAGTTTTCATGGCGCAGTCACAAGGAGCTGGTGCTGGGGAAGGGGAAGGGGCAGAGCTGTGTGGACGGGATCCCAGTGAGGGAGAAGGTAGGCACTGGCTGGGTAGGGATCACAGCGGCTTGAGTCCCACAGGAGACTTCTCTCAGATAAAGTACTTCCGCTGAAGTAGATGTGGATTTCTAAGCAGGGGAACTGTCATCCTGCTTGTTTGTATAGGGCTCAGGAAACCAGGCTTTCCATGCCTTTTCTCTAAATACATCCCATCACACTGAAGAACACACCTGAGAGAGCCCCACTTTGTCCCACCATCAAAGCCAGCTCTGCCAGGTCCCAGCTATTAAGGTGCCACAGGACGGACAAGATACTGGTTTTCACCTCCCACATCCCACTGGGTAGGAAAGTAATGTTTTCACCTTGTTCTATGATGACCATGATGAAGATGAAGAACAAATACTCATCCAGCCTAACTTCAGACATTAATTAAACCACCTAACCTGGGTCCTGGTGGCCACTGGTCCTGTGGAGCCTGCAGCGAAGGGCAGGTGTCCTGAATGAGATGCCGTGCGGGTGGTATCACCCTGCAGAGCCCTCCAAGAGAGGGACTCTCCAAATGCACAAAATGGGGTGAATTCAGGCCCAAGAGACACCCTTGATGTTGGAAGTGAGATCTGCAGCACAGAGCCCACAGGCTCATATTCATGGTTGGAAGGGACCTTTGAGATCATATCGCAGCTGCTGAACCAGCTTCCCTCTCACCCTGCCGTAAGTCAAATTAAAAGACTCTTCATGCAAAATTACACTCATGTTTAATTACTCTTGCTGGCATTGCGGTACCACTGAGCGGTGGTAGCTGCAGCTGAGGACCCTGCTGTTTGAGGCTCCACACAAACCCTGCAGACTGGCTCCTGGCAGCAGCGTGTTCTCTCTTGGCAAAGTGATAAAGCTTTGGTCAAAATCAGAAAAATCGCGTCCCATCCAGGAAAGGCAGGTTTGGAGATCACGTTTTCCGGTTTCTGCTGTAAATCAAGATTCTGTGACCGAAAGCTTTTGCAAGGGAGACCTGGCTTGAGAAAAGGAAGTCGCTGATACTCTTGTAATTACATGTCTGGCTTTATGGACTGCAAAATTAGAAGTGATTTCTGGGCTGAGGATGTAACAGAAGAAGCTTGGAGAAGCAGAGCCAGAGAGACAAGCCCGGGAATGCATTCAAGGAGCTGCCTTGGGCTCAGCCTGTGTAACGTGTTGCTGACAGCTGGCCAGGAATACGCCGACCACACTGCAAGGTCCAAGCCCTGTCCCAGGAATCTGCAACCCAACACCGGCAAACTCGGAGCCAGGACATCGCCGGGGGAGGAAGGGGAGGCTGTCTGCAGCAGGAAGGAAGAGAAGAGCAATAAACACAGTTGCGGAAGCAAAAAGGTTGATGGAGGACTTTGGAAGACAGGCAGTGACTGGTCAACAGGGGCCAGGGTGGAGAAGGGGCAGCCTGGAGGACATCAAAAGAAAGAGGAGACAGGATCGGGCAAGTGGGAAGGAGGGAGAAAATAAGTTTGAACTCAATTTTAATATTACTCATCTTGGATTAAAAAACGGGTTTAAATAGAATCATAGAATTGCCCAGGTTGGAAGGGACCTTTCAGATCATCTAGTCCAACTGTCAACCTAACACTGACAAAACTGTCACTAAACTGTATCTCTAAGCACTGTGTCTACCCGTCTTTTAAATACCAGCAGGGATGGTGACTCCACCACTTCCCCGGGCAGCCTGTTTCAATGCTTGATGTAAAAGTCCTGCTGTTGTCCTGCTGCTATGACACTGCATGTTCATGGGAGCATGTGTCCACCATGCCAAGTCCTACAGGCTCATCACCCCGCTCTGTTTGGGGCACACAATGGCCCCTCCTGCTCTTCGCCCGGGAGACCAGGTACCATCAGAGAGCTTCCATCCTGTAGCACCAGGGTACAACCCTCTCTGCCATTCTGAGCACCTCCAAGGAGTGACCCAAACCTCTGCCCAGACCCCAGACCCTGATGGCACTGGGAGGGTGAAGAGTCAGGCCACAACCTCTGGATGGGCCTTCTGTGGCATTGCCCCAATGCGACCAGCACTTCCATGGTTAAACAGTACTATCCTCTTCTGATAGCTGTCTTCAGTAATTATAAAATTTCATTTTCTTTGTGGTGATGCTGTAATTTAGTGAGCTGGAAAAATTCCCAGAGACAAAAGAAAACTGTACTCCAAAGACATTTATTTTAATTGTTTTATGAGGCACCCATAGAAAATGACACTAAGTTATCTCTGAAGAGGCAACGTTAAAGCATAGGAGCTTCTCCTCCCAAAGAGGCACCTCATGCTGAGTCTCTGACAGATCCACTTTGCCTCTAATGTGCTTTTTCATGCTGCCGTGTGCTCTTTGTGGCTGATTGATAGGTTTATTTTCTGCCCTTAGCATCTAAGATGACTGTTAGTCAGCTTGGCTCGGACTTCCCCAAACTGAGATAAGAGCAAAGTTGCCAGGAATCCAAGTGATCTCGGAGAAGGGTACTAAAGAGCCTGACTCTCCTGTCACTTGTAGCACCAAAACCTTGGGGAGCTGCTGTCCTGACCACAGATGGACTAGGAGGGACTGCTGAAAGAGCTCCCAAAGCCCAGCAGATGTGTGGAGTGATTCATCTCCTCTCTCCGGGTGGCATTGCCCTGTGCCCGGGGAGTCAGCCACCCGCCCGACACTTTAAATTGGGGTTCAGCTGATGAGTTCCTGAGTTGTGCCAGGGGTTTCCAAGGGATAAAGCTTTCCTGATGGGGTTTCAAGATACCAATATGAAGCCGTTTCCAAGAAGGACATTGAAGTGGAAGAATAAAAAGTTAAGGTTAAGACAGAAAGGCTTCAAATGCTCTGGATCGAGCACTTCACTTACAGGACCACCTTGAGACATGACAGTAGGTCTCCTAAGCTGCAATTACAAACACAATATGGCTTTTCAGGGTGGTCTTAGGTCCATGCTAGGTGGAGAAACCAGAGAAAAAATTCCTGGGATGTTTGGTTTACCAGTGGATGAGTTGGGTGAAGCGGCTGTGGCCTCCTTCAGTGCTTTGGGCTGTGCTGGGGACCCACAGGCAAATGCTTCACCCGGGTTGCAAGAGAACCAAACAGTCAGTGTGGCCACATGAGCCTTCACTTGTGCACAACACAAGACCCAACCAACTTTGCTTCAGTGAAGCCAGACCTCATGTGAATTGCTCCAAAGACTTGTTGTGATGTACACAGGGAGCAGTAACTTTATTAACCAGCTTTACTTCACTGAACAGTCTCTCCGTAATCACAACTGGTACAAATTGCGTTCAAAAGAGCGTGTTAAAGTCATTAGCTGAAGATTGGGTGAGGAAGTTATCCATTCCCTAGTGATTAACCAGCAATTTCCTATCCATCAAGGCCCAGCACTGTGCTCTATTAGACTTTATGAAACATGCAGGCTGTGTGTATGCAGAGATACACCGTAATTGCTTTAATTACAATTCTTTTGATTAGTAATTTTTATTCACTGTGGAGAAGGTTGCCTGCTCTTGCATTTGTGGAGAACGTTTTTCATCCCCCCTTCTCAGGAACATGTTTTGCATGAACCACGGCTCCTCAGGTCCCTGCCAGTCCTGCCTACAGAAGAGCACGAGGTGTTTGAGTGGCAAGAGCCATCATATTTTGCTCCTTTCTAAGCTCCCTGTGGTGCTCTGCACCTTCGTAGCCACAGCAGGGCTGAATTTTCAGAAGCCAGGGGCAGGCTTTTTTTCTCCTGCCTCATCTGTTCTCAGACAGTCTCATTAATGGTGCTGCTGTCTTGCACTTCAGTGCCTTCTCTAATCAGATCGTACCAGTCCCAGAGGATACCTATTTCAATTGCCGGAGCAAACTAGTACATTTCCAGAGCTCACATCTGATAGGAAGGACCGTTCAGTGCCATTGAGTTAGGGCAGGGACAGGGACAGTGCCATGTGGCGTGTTGGAAGAGTACAGGACCTGTGTGGGAGGAGAGTGGCAGAGCCATGGATGGCAATGGGATGAAGGGAACAGACCTACCTTCCAGGGTTTCTTGCCAGACGCTCAGTAAATAATTTTACTTAAGAGTGCTCTGGAGTTTAGTTTGTAGCACAAGAAGAGCCTGACCAGCGGAGCTGGGGTGACCTGCCAGTCCCAGGTGAGAGGTGGCACATGGAAGGCAGGGAGCCCAGCAGCTCTTTAGCAGATCCTGGGAATGACTTGAGCAGAGGGAGCTTGGGGGGTTGGACTAGATGATCTCCAGAGGTCTCTTCCAACCCCATATCATTCTGTGATTCTGTGATTCTCTTTTCTGAAATCCAATGTTTGTCTCCTCACCTCAAGTCCTCCCTGTCGATAGGAGTTCCCAAGATGTCACACCTCCTGTGAGCAAAATGTAAGCATGGGACACCAAAACCAAGCCCACTGGGGGACAGTGGCAAACCTGGACCACAGCATTGGTAACAGAAGAGTGGTGATGGGTGAGGGGGACAGTGTCTCACTCGTTGCCATGCTGGCTCTCTGACCGACACACATGGGTAAGGAGGGACACTGTGCAGGGACATGTTTTACATATGTCTCATACACGTATAGAAAGACCTATCTCAGTCCTTTGGTCACGCAGCTGAGGCATGAGACCACCTTTGGGTGACCACCTGTACATGCACCACCACATGGCTAATGGTTGGCAATTTGTCCTCTCTGAAAGTCACCCAGTGACATTTTGCTGACGTAAAGATAGAAGGCACCGTGTCCATCCAGTGCTCCAAGGCGACAAAAAGAGCAGGATATTCAAAACCTGTGACATGCCCCAAAGTGGCGGTCTGAGAGCCCAGGTACCGTGCTGTGCTGTGCTGGGGTGCACAGATACTGGTGGGTTCATATCATCTGCAAACACTTGGAATAACTCAAAGCCTCGTCTGTACATCTGTCAGCTGCATCACGGCGCTGGCATACCCAGGACTTTGGAAAAACATTACCAGCAGGCAAATAAAGCTCTTTATATCCATCCTACCTCCAGGGAAGTGTATCTTAGGGGCAGAGAGACACTACACATGACTAAATGATTAGCAGCCATGTAACAATGTACATATGGGATTAATATCTGAAAGTGTTTGTACTGTAAGGTGTGAGAAAAGCTATACAGTCAGGGCATCAGTTCCCTCCCAGGCAGGGGGAACGCGGTGGCTGTGAAACCCCACACTGTGCAGTCAGACTACAGGCTGGTACCAGAGGACAAGGAGATGAACGTGCCCCCAGTCCCCGGACTGTCAGGGACTGTCAGAGATGTCTGGCTTCACGTACAGCTCAAGCCAGAGAGTGTAAAGTTGAGGAGAACTTGTCCATGAAAAAAGGAAAAGCCTTTAATGCCAGTACTAGAGAGAAGAAAGATTTTGTTATTGGAGAAACAAAGCAGGATGTTGCCAGGGATGGACACTGCAGACGCTGGGGACAGAGCATGTGTGACTGCCAAGGCAGAAGGCGTCTATGACACACTCCATTTACAAAACACATATAAAATATGGAGAAAGGCTGGGAACCCCTGCTGCAGCCAAATAACGCTATCGGAACAACCTGCGTAGGCAGAGTGTTCCCACGTTGATTGAAATCAAGCCAGGTCAATGGGATTAACAGCCTCCCCTTGGGAATGTACCAAGGGAACTCCGCGTGGCTGCGGGCAGGCTGAACCTCCTCCCTTTTCAGTCTCACTGGCAGAAAGACGTCCTCGCTGGCAGCATGGCATCCTCCGGTGGAGGCACCGCCGTCCCGAGTCGGGCTCAAGGAGAAGAGCACTGCTCATGGAGCTCTCTGCTCCCCATGGTCCCCTCAGGGGGTCTCTCATCTAATCCCAGGCCAAAATCAGTGCTCTGTTTTCAGTTTGGGTCCCCAGTTCAGGCAAGCGTGGGGCTGCCGGTGAGCTCTTCCAGCTGGAAACCCCACATCCAGCACCAGCAACTGGTGGCCTGGGCGCAGGGAGGACCTGGGGCGCTCCCAGGAGAGCTGGATCTGCCCTGTGTTTTAGGTGGGATTGCTGTGTGCCTGCCCTGCCAAGATGGAGTTCTCCACCACCGTAGCACAAAGCAGTTTTTGTTCAGAAACCTCTGGCACGAGACTGCAGCTCCTGCCACCGCTGTTGGGGTTGTGCCCTCATCCCTGGTAGGCAGCCAGTGGCAGCGCTCTCCAGCCCAGCTTCCAAGCGACATTAAAGTGGTTGCACAATAAACATTCTTGAGGCTGCGTTAAATATCAACTTGGCATCTTTTTCTCAGGCAAGAGTAATAAACAATAAAAGATTAACGGCGCTGGGGGTGTCAAGATGCAGATAAATACAACACTGCAGCTCCTGTGATGGGTGGTGGGCTTGGTTTTTCCTCAGCAAGGTTCAGGTGCCATCGGAGAGGGTAACACAGAGTCATGGAATGGTTAGAGTTGGAAGGGACTTTAAAGATCATCTGGTTCCAACCCCTCTGCCCTGGGCAGGGACACCTCCCACCAGACCAGGTTGCTCCAAGCCCCATCCAGCCTGGCCTTGAACCCCTCCAGGGATGGGGCAGCCACAGCTTCTCGGGGCAACCTGTTCTGGTGCCTCATCACCCTCACAGCAAAGAATTTCTTCTTAATATCTAATCTAAATCTCCCCTCTTCCAATTTAAAACCGTTACCCCTTGTCCTGTCCCTGCACTTCCTGACCAAGAGTCCCTCCCCAGCTCTCCTGTAGCCCCTTCAGATATTGGAAGGGGCTCTAAGGTCCCCCCGGAGCCTTCTCTTCTCCAGGCTGAATAACCCCAGCTCTCGCAGCCTGTCCTCACAGCAGAGGGGCTCCATCCCTCTGATCATCTTTGTGGTCACTCGCAACTTGCCTCCCTCAGCCTTCTGTTTGTGCTGGGATCAGCAGGGGCTCAGGGAAGCAGATGGGCTCTTCGGTACGTTGCTCATCCCAGCGTCAATCCCCACTCTGCTCAGCCAGGGACCCTTGGGCAAGGCAGGTCTGCGGCCTGGAGGCAGCCAGAGATGGATCTGTTTACGCTCTAGTCCAGATGTAAAGCTTTTTGTCTCCGAAACCCAAAGAATCAGAGATTAAGTATTTTAATTTGGATGTAAATGCAGAGTTTAAGAGGGGATGGCAGCCTCCAGTAGAAGAAGGATGGGGCTGAGCTGAGCCTGCCATGAAGCGTGGGTGCAGCCCCATCCCGGAGGAAGCTGTCTCTGACTCCATCAGATAAAGGCAGGACCACAGATCCAGTGTCTCCTGAAACTGAACTTCTTCTGATGTCTGGAATATCCAGCGAGACACACTCAGGAAAGAAACGCTCATGGCTGACCTGTCCCTCTTCCATCTGAGGCGCACAATAGTGAAGAGTGATAAAGGAGCAATGGAAAGCTTTTAGGGAGCTATTTTTAACCTTTTGCAGCCAATTGAAAAGCTTTACAAATTGCAAGTGAGGGTTGTGCCACAAAAGCTTGCTCTGTGTCACTCCTGTCTCACAGGAGAGCACAGGTTGGGAGAGGCAGGAGATGATGCATTTCAAAGGCCAGCACAGACGCTGTGCCAGCTACCAAGCAGAGAGGGCTTCCATTTACGATGAATCATCACAATACCTTAGCATAGCACCCAAAGGCTGTGCTTTAAATCATCATCCTCTGACACAAGGCACGGCAGTTCCTGCCCCAGAGCTCACAGTTCCAGCAGGGGATCTCAGGATGAAAAGCCAAGGCTTTGGATAAGTCACACATGGCATCTGGAGCAAAAACGGGAACCAGTTCCGGATGTCCAGTTCTGAAGGCAAAACATCTGTCTTAAAGCCATCTTTTGCCTGCAACAGGAAGGTTTCTTAAGTTGACTTCCCCATGCTCCTGGAGAAATTGTACCCTTCACAAGCTGCTAGGGCACGGCAGCCTCGTTTCTTAGAGAGCAAAACTTCCATGTCAGGTCCTCAGATCTCTCTCTCTTAGCCAAAGGCTGTTTTTCATCTGTTTTTTGCTTGACTATTGCACAATGCTTAAGCAAGAGGGTGGGAAGATTCCTGTTCTCGGAGAAAAACCAAGTGAAATGTCAAGGGGAACGTCCCTGCAAGTCAAGCATTGAATGTAAATATGCATGAAACCCCAAGGCTGAGTCCTTTCGTCTCAGAAGACGTTAATAAAAATTTACCCTTCAGCTCACAAGCCTGCAAACTGATGAATAATAGCCACATCCTGGTAAAGTCTGAAGCATTTCTTAATAGAAACAGAGGAATCTTCTGGGAACAGCATGCTTTCATTAAAACATGAAGGAAAAGAAAACAATGCTTTTTACAGGGCGTAGGAGCGTCCTCCATCCGACGTAGGTCCATACTGCTCGTGGTCTGCGTGCCCAGGAGTGGAACCTGGGAGAGCTGCTGCCTCTTGAACCCAGGCCAGGTAAGCCCTGTGGCAAAGAGCAATTTCTTCAGTCACAGCACAAAAGTCCAAGGGCACTGCCTCCCAGAGCGATGGTGTTATCCTCTGTGAAAGAACATGTGCCTTCTGGGAGCTCAGGTCTGGTCACAGAGATTTATGCCTGTGGTTACTGGCAGAAGGCAGGAGCCTTCCTCTTCTTGCAGAAGAATGGAAGAAAACTAGGGAGCAGCATAACAGGGTCTGAGCTGTGGACCCTGGTCGCCCCCTCTCCATCAGCAAGTTTCTGGTTACAGCTTTGCCCACTTTGTAAACACTGGTCTCCCTCCCGATGATGGATGTGCTCCATCCGAGATGTGTAACTGGAGGAGAGAGTAAACAAACTTGACGTCGGGAGCCTGGGGATGTTCCCTCTTCACCAGCTGTCTGAAATGCGTGAGGTGGCCTACAGCTGCCAGGGACCCCCCTGGACCCCCACACAGCCCCAATAAATCAAGAGGTTTTACAGCAGGTCCCAGTCCTCACCTAGGCTCCAGTGGTGGCTCCGCACTGGTGTTCCTGTGCTGGAAAAAACTTTCAGCAGTCACATGGTGGTGTCCTTCTTGGAAGCACCTCAGCAGAGAGGGACACGAGCCTTGGGAGGCTTGTGTGCCTGACCCCAGGCAACTTCATTGGGCTCTTGCATTAACTCCCTGCAGGAGCCCAGAGTTGTTTCACATCCAGTGGATCAAACAGCCCTCTTCTTCTCTTCCCCTTTCCCTTCCTTTCCCTTCCTTTCCCTTCCCTTCCCTTCCCTTCCCTTCCCTTCCCTTCCCTTCCCTTTTTTTTTTCAGTTCCATACAGTACTTAGTGATTAGCAATAAGAAAATAAGTCCTTCTGTCTAAAAATGCCATAAATATTAAAGCTTTAACAATCACTGAAAAAATTAAAGTTTGGAAGGTATCTGCTCTCTGCTCCCTCAAAACACGTTGTTGCTCAGGGACCCTGTTGATTGCATGGTGTCTGGGTGGATGAAACGAGTTAATCAAATGATAATCAGGCACTGCCAGGAGAGATTAGGCAGGTCCAATGGTCCTTCAATGGCCTGCGAGGTCCTACAGTGGCCCTGGCAAACCTTTCATGTGCCACGTGTGAGCAAACCTGGGGCACCTGGTTTTGACAAACACTAGCTGGTATTTTTTTTGAGCAAATCCACCTCTGGTGTGTTACAGCACATCACACCAGCACCCCAGGATAGGATGAAATGGAGCTGCCCTCCTGGTTTTACAGCTCCTTGTTTTCCCAGGCCTCAGACAGCAGCAGATCGTTTTTCTCTCCAGACTGTCCCCACAAGTGGGTCTGGGCCGTGCTTGGAGCAAAGCTGCCGAATCACAGAATCACAGAATGCTATGGGGTTGGAAGGGACCTCTGGAGATCATCCAGTCCAACCCCTTGCCAGAGCAGGGCCACCCAGAGCAGGTCCCACAGGAACGTGTCCAGGTGGGGTTTGAATGTCTCCAGAGAAGGAGACTCCACCACCTCTCTGGGCAGCCTCTGCCAGGGCTCTGCCACCCTCACAGGAAAGAAGTTCCTCCTCGTGTTTAGGTGGAACTTCTTATATTCAAGTTTGTGCCCATTTCCTCTTGTCCTGTCCCTGGGCACCACTGAAAAGAGACTGGCCCCATCCTCCTGACACCCACCCTTTAAGTATTTATTGGTGTTGATCAGATCCCCCCTCAGCCTTCTCTTCTCCAGACTAAACAGACCCAAGTCCCTCAGCCTCTCCTCGTAAGGGAGATGCTCCAGGCCCCTCATCACAGTTCCAGGCCCCTAATTTAGTTCCAGTGCACTCACTTTTAAATGACACCTTTTGTTATTTTATTTATCTGCTTTTTTTCTTGATCTTTTAATCAGAAGTGAACAGTTTTGTGAGTCTTTCACTTCTCTCCTGATGCTTTCAAGAGCCTCTCAGCTAACGAGGGTTTGGCAGTGACCCTGACTGGCTCAGTCCCATCTCTGATAAGTGGTCCTACTGATGGCTGCCTGAATTCCAACTGTGCCACAGGCATGAAGGAAACAAATTGACATCCAGCAACTGCATAGATATTTAGTTACTTTCACCAAATCCTTACAGCTAAGGTTTTTAGATACTATTTGTCAGGGCAGGAATGATGCTTCCCCAGCTCAGCCCATCACCGCAGTGGTTGGAGCTGGCCCCAAAGGGTTGGTGGAGCCGATGACTCCCTGCATGTGAGCATGGCCCTGGGAGAAGGGGTGAAGAGGTGGATTGGGACTTCTCATCTTCTTCTCATCCCCGTGTCTCTCAGTGGGTGGATTGACCACGGTCAAATTGTCTTCTCCAGGCCCTACTCTGCCTCCGTGCTGGATGGGCTGGAGGGCTCCATGGGGATGCTGGGGAGAGGGTGTGCTGGTGATGGGAGCTGCTGGGGCTGCGTGTGGGTGTTGGACCAGGGGATTCCTGCTCCCGAGAGACCCTGTGGCCTCGTTTGCTGCCAGCCATGCTCAGTTCCCCACATCTTACCTCACTCATGCTCATTTTCCTCTCTTGCAGCACATCTAGAAGACCCAAAACTCTTCAGCACAGGGACGTCTGTCCCATCTGAAATAAAGTTACACCTTGGGTGCTATTTTAATAAAGAATAAGGGCAACTATTTCTATGGACTTACAGTGTATAACTGAAAACTCTTAAACGCTTGAAGCCGCAGGCCAGCACACCTACCGATTTCATCTTTTTCATGGCAGAATTCACACCAGCTTTTGTTTTTACTAAATTATCCTGGGTTCCTTTGTGGGGTTTGGTTGTTGACACATTCTCCCTCCTGCAGAAATTAAACATTAGCATTTCTCCATCCCAGCCAACCTCAAAGAAACAGAGACACGAAATACAGACATCTCCACTTATATTAAGCTAGTGTTGAAGAACGAAATGCAAGCGCTAGGAGAGGACAGGGATTCATGAGTAGTCCCCGGAGTCAGAAATCCTGTTTATCCAGCAAATACACTTAAGCATCGTGTCTGACCCAGAGCTTGATTGCGCTGAAAACAAGGGTTGCTCTTGAGCACGCAGAGAAGCAGCCCTCTCTGCAGCGACGAGGGTGGGAGAACTGCTTACAGATAGAAATGGTCTGTGCACAAGAGGTGAGCTCGAGCAGCTGGATGTGAGACTGGAGGAAAAAAGTTCTTTCCTGTCCTTTCCGTTGTCTCAGTTGAGGCATCTGGCAGCGCTTCACGGGGGCCATCACGCTGCTGCTTGGAAGTTTGGGGCTTTCCGTTAAAAAGAGGAGGGAAACTGTCCCCTTTAGAGCTGGAGAATGATCCTTAGGGAGCCACATGATTATGGCAAGGGAAGCTCCCTGCTCTGACTCCTGTCTCCATGCTGGCCCCAGCCCTTTTGCAGGGGACAGCCTGCCCACGGGGGTCAGCAGGAGCTGTTGGGGCAAAGGGGCTCGGCCAGGGCTCGGGTCGGGGCATCACTGACCATGGACTGGTCCGGCTGCACGTGGCTGTGGCTGGGGCTGGGCTGTGTCCTGTCCCTGGACCTGAGCTGTGCTGGGGAGGCTGGAGTTCAGCAGATGGCTTGTCTGAGGCCCTTCTTGTCTTAGCTGATCCCTTACAGCGAATAAATGAGTAGAGGCAAAAAATCATAGAATCACAGAATGGTTTTGAGTGAGAAGGGACCTCAAAGCCCATCCAGTGCCACCAAAAGGCAAAAAATCATAGAATCACAGAATAGTTTTGAGTGGAAAGGGACCTCAAAGCCCACCCAGTGCCACCCCCTGCCCTGGGCAGGGACACCTCCCACCACACCACGTTGCTCCAAGCCCCCTCCAACCTGCCCTTGAACCCCTCCAGGGATGGGGCAGCCACAGCTTCTCGGGCCAACCTGGGCCAGGCTCTCACCACCCTCACACCAAACAAGTTCTTCCCCACAGCTCAGCTCCATCTCCCCTCTTGCAGGGTCCAACCCTTCCCCCTCCTCCTAGGGCTCCCCTCCCTCATCCAGAGTCCCTCCCCAGCTTTCCTGGAGCCCCCCTTCTTTAGGGACTGGAAGGGGCTCCAAGGTCGGGGGGGTTTCTCCCCAGAGCGGAGCAAAGGGGCAGAATGAGTGGAGCAGAGGGGCAGAATCCCCCCCTGGCCCTGCTGCCCACGCTGCTGGGGATGCAGCCCAGCGTGGGGGGGTTTCTGGGCTGCCAGCGCACGTTGCCAGTGAATGGTGAGTTTCTCACCCACCAACACCCCCAAGTCCTTCTCCTCAAGGACTGCTCTCCAGCTGTTCTTGGCCCATCCTAGATTTGTGCCTGGGGTTGTCCCAACCCAGGTGCAGGACCTTGTGCTTGGTCTTGTTGAACTTAATGAGGTTTGCAATGAGAGAGAAACAAGAAGCAAGTGAGTAAAGGTACTTCCCTGAAACTATGCAGGGGGCTGGAAGGGCTAAAAGTTCCCAATGTCCCCAAGTCCTTCTCCTCAAGGACTGCTCTCCAGCTGTTCTTGGCCCATCCTAGATTTGTGCCAGGGGTTGTCCCAACCCAGGTGCAGGACCTTGTGCTTGGTCTTGTTGAACTTAATGAGGTTTGCAATGAGAGAGAAACAAGAAGCAAGTGAGTAAAGGTACTTCCCTGAAACTATGCAGGGGGCTGGAAGGGCTAAAAGTTAACATCCTTGGTGTTCGTTAAGTCCAATTCCTTCTGCTTCTTGTCTCCCGCAGGTTCCCTGTGGAGGCAGCTCGGCCCGTGCCCGGCGGTGGCAGGGATGGGGTGAGGGCGGTGGGTGCTCAGGAGGGGCTGGGGGTCACGGCGTGGTCAGGAAGAACGAGGCAGCCCTGGCCATCCTGCGTCAGGGGAAAGTGGAAAACTACAGAACCGTCTGAAGAGCTTTCTATAGCCCCAAGGAGGCCGACTAGGCAATCTTTAAAGCCTTGTTACTATAGCAGCCCTGATGGTAATTTACCAGTTCATCTCCTTTTCTCTTCTTCACGCCCCTTTCACAACAAAAAAAAAAAAAATGAGATTAGTCTCATCTTCCCCAATTACCTCGCCATGTTCCCTTCGCAGCTTTTCCAGAAAAGCCCCACAACGTCCCTGTGCAGCCGAGGGCCCCGTATTGTTCTCCCCCAGCACGGGGAGGAAAACAGCCTGTGCCTGGAGCATCCTGTGGGGACAAGGACGGTGTCACAGGAGAAGACGCGTGGTCCTTGCACCACGGGCTCCCACAGCACGGTGCCTTTGCTGCAGTAAACACAGTTTTGTCAGGAGCGTTTTAGATGAGCAAGAGAGAGGTTTTGCTGGAGGTGTGGGCAGGAAGTGCTGGTCTGCCTCAAACCCCACAGATGTTTGGGGGTTAGAGGTAAAGCCAGAGACAGTGCCAGATTTCCACTCTCTGGTTTTGCTAGTGATAATCAGGTTTAACTTAACTGAGTATACATTCTTCCATGGAGAGAAAAGTGGGATTTGGGGTCTGGCCCCACCTGGGAGGCTCAGGGAAAGCAGAGGATGGGGTTTGGGGTCCGGTTCCACTGAGGGGAGGCTGAGAGAATATTTAGTGCCTGTTAGAAAGCGGGTGCTGAGCGCCCCGTCCCCACGCCCCGTTGCTGCAGCACAGCCCACGCCAGCGTCCCGCCTGCCCGGTGCCATGTGGGGCAGGGAGGTGGCCAAGGTCCCTCAGGACCCCCAGCAAGGGCAGCGATGCTGCAGCCCCCTCCTCCATCTGCCCACCCCAGAAGGGGGGCTCTTCATCGGGGCACACCATAGCAACTTTTGCAACTGGATTCTTTTCTATAACGATGGAGTTCTGAGCTTGGATCGAAGCCCACGGTAAATCGTGCAGGATGGTCTGTGCAGGAGATCTGGTGCAGGCCAGCCCACCCCAGAGTAGTCCCACCACCCCCCCATACCTCCTTCCTCACCTACACTCCCAGCACGGCCCTGGGGACCACCCAGAGACAGGCTTTTACATTGTGCTTCTCTCCAGTCCCTTCCTATGTCGCAGAGGGCTCTGGAGCCTGCCAGAGATCTCCCCAGTATAACTGGTATGCAACAAGCTCTTTCTTCCTCAGTACTTTTCCTTAATCCTGCATCCAGAGGGGAGATGGGAGTCCTCCCTTCTCTGTCGATGGTGCCTAAAGAAGAAAGGCTGCTCCCACTGCACTTCCTGCACAAATCAACATAATTACCCGTTCCAGTGGCAGCTAATGAGCTTAAAGCTTTCATGGCCAGTGCCTCCTTCCCTCCCCGCGGGAGAGGCAGCTTCAGTCAGGACTCTCCTTGGCTACAGAGCTTTGAGAGCAGTGGAGGAACAGGAGGAGAAACCTTTGGGGAAGAGAAGAGCATCACGGCTGTTGCTGAGGCTGCTGAACAGAGCGCTGTTAGTCAGGGGCTTGCGGTGTGCTGGAAATCCCTGTCACTGAGCGGGGCTGGATGCTGATGGAAGGGGATTTTAGGGGCTCCTCCCTGCTCCCAACCCTGTCTCCTGCAGCACCGCGTGACCACGTGGACGCCTTCCCAGGCTCAGTTTCACAAGCGCTCTCTCCATGCTGCATGACACGGCTGGAGCACGTTTGCGTTGCTGCACAGGGCTGCTGGCAGGCGACGTCCCCGCGATGGAGGAAGACACCAGCTCATGATGACACACCTCTAGGGTCACAGGGTCTGGCTGCTTGCCCACGCTGGCTGTGTCCAAACAAGCTCTTCTGGGGAAGGACAGCCCTTTCCCACCAGCAAACTGCTCCTGGTGCTTGTCCTCCCCGTGCCCTGAGTCACCCCACCATGGACCAGGAACCCAGCTGAGGTCCCCGCCGTCTGCAGTGTCATTGCTGGTCACGGGCACAGTCCCCTGCAAGGCTCCCAGGTGCCACGTGCTGTTGTGCCCCCCTTTCAGCGCAGCACCCACCGAGCAAGAATAAATTAACTCATGGCCCCAGAAGCCAAAGGGCTGTGGTGGCCACTGCTCTCCCGCCGCCCGCCGGGGCTGCTGGCCGTGCGCTGCGCTCGCTACCAAGTTTGACATCTTTGCCTTATGGCCACCGCCGTGAAGCCACCTGGGCGCTGCGGCATCATCCGTCAGCCGGCGCTGGCCCGGCGTGGCGTGACGTTTGCGCTGGGGCGAGCAGGTTCCTGGGTTGCTAAGAGTGACTCACGCGTGTGCACGGAGCGTGTCTGCCGCCAGGCACTAATGCGATTTTCTCCAACTGCGATTGGTTTCCCGATCTCTCAAAAGCCGTCTGGCAGGCTGGGCCCCCTTCCAAGGTTTCCTGGAAATATGAAGATGTTCAGAAGGTGCTGCTGTCAGAGGTGGTGAATCGAGATGCGAACCCAGCGCTGGCGTTGGCTGGGGCTGCCAGGCCAGGACTGGGACTTTCCGAAATGAAGCCCGAACGGCAGCAGCAGATCGCTCGCACACGCGGGGCCGAGGAGCTGGTGGCTCAGTTCCAGCTTGGCTGGTTCATCCCACACACCCCAGCTTATTTGCAGTCCAGCACCAAGTTTATCCATCTCTTCTGGGCCGGAGCTGTTGTGTAATGTTAATTATCGCATGCTGCCATACTCCTCCCACGGTCACTGATGTATTTTGGGGCTGAGCGAGGTGATTTCTGCACACAGAAGAATGGGAAGTGCTCGGGCACTTCTGATTTAAAAGGCGCCGTGTCACTGAAGGACAAGGACAGGAGATGGGGTGATGGTCCCTGAAGGGGACGTTGAAAAGAAGAATGTGAAGACTTTAAGCGACAGCTTCATGCCATGTCTGTCCCCCGGCTACCTGGTGGATTATTCATTCCCTTTATTAACTCTGTGTTAAATTACCCTTCGTTGTCCTTTCATTTTTCAAGAGGTTTGTTGTCTCCTTTTGTCTGGCTTATCTTGGAAAGGAGTTTTTGTGAAAGTGAAACTTACAGGAGGTGTGAGCCTGACACCCCGCAGAGAGCAAGTGCCCATTTACTGCCCGGGCGGGCACTGGGCAGGGCGGGAGGAAAAGGTCCCTGTCACCCCCGTTAAACCCAGTGCCCGGGCAGCGCGGCCGCTCTGCCGGCACCCCGAGCTCCCCGGCACAGCTCCCCTTCAGCGGCCAACACTTGCCATTAGGAAATAGCCCAACATCTCCCAATTGGCTCCGGGCTACCCACTGGGACATCCCGAAGCTCTTCCCTGTCTGCCCTGCTGTCCTCACAGGGGACTCCTGGTGATGGCCTGTCCCTTGTGAAGCCCCCTCTGGCCACCAGCCCCCACCTGGCCTTACAGCCCGTTCCACGAGGTCCCGGTGCTCGTTGGGGTGGACGCGGGGTATCGCTCCGGGCTCCCTGGGGTGTGGGTGCCGCGGCAGCTCCACGGCTGCTCCACGGGCTGAGCCCAGCAGCGGCTCCTCGGCGGCAGGGGAGGATGCTCCGCGCTCACACCATTCACACTGCTCACACTGCACACGCTGCTCACACCGTTCACACTGCTCACACTGCTCACACTGCTCACACTTGTCACACTTCTCACACTGCACACCCTGCTCACACTGCTCACACTGCACACCCTGCTCACGCTGCACATGCTGCTCACACTGCTCACGCTGCACACACTGCTCACACTGCTCACACTGCACACCCTGCTCACACTGCACACCCTGCTCACACTGCACATGCTGCTCACACTGTTCACACTTGTCACACTGCTCACACTGCACACCCTGCTCACACTGCACACCCTGCTCACACTGCTCACACTTGTCACACTGCTCACAGTGCACACCCTGCTCACACTGCACACACTGCTCACACTGCTCACACTTGTCACACTGCTCACACTGCACATGCTGCTCACACTGGTCACGCTTGTTCACAGTGCACACACTGCTCACACTGCACACACTGCACACACTGGTCACACTGCACGCTGCTCACTGCTCACACTGCTCACGCTTGCTCACAGTGCACACACTGCTCACACTGCACACACTGCTCATGCTTTGCTCACAGTGCTCACACTGCTCACACTTTGCACGCTGCTCACACTGAACGCTGCTCACTGCTCACACTGCACACACTGCTCAGGCTGTGTACGCTGCTCACACTGATCACGCTGCTCACAGTGATCGCACTGCACACACAGCTCACACTGCACACACTGCTCGCTGATCACACTTATCACCCTGCTCACCCTGCACACATTGCTCACACTGTGCACGCTGATCACACTGCACACACTGCTTACTGCTCACACTGCTCACACTGGTCATATTGCTCACTGCTCACACTGCTCACATTGCACACACTGCTCACATTGATCACACTGCACACACTGCTCATGCTGTGCACACTTTTCACTGCTCTCCCTGCACACATTGCTCACTGCTCACACTGTGCATGCTGCTCACACTGCTCACTTGCTGCTCACACTGCTCACTTGCTGCTCACACTGCTCACTTGCTGCTCACGCTACAGCAGCATCACAGGGCCAGTCGGGCACCAGCTGCGGATGAAAGCACGTTATTCTCTTGAGCTCGATTTCACCGATTAAAAATCAAAATATTAGCAGAGGAATCAGAAGCATAAAGTGCTGTCCCAGCCAGCCCCTCTCCTCACAGACACACTGCCATCAACACATGCTGCCTCCACCAGCCTGGCCAGTGGAAATAGACCTCTTAACACGTCCTCAAGTCAAAAAATTTCTATGCTGAGGTGCTGATTTTGAAGCTGAGGGAGCCCGGGGGGCCAGGTGTCCCCACAGCTTCTTCTGGCCAGCCAGGGAGGAGGTGTGAATTGAAGCTGGGGCAATGAACCGAGAGAGGGACAGAGTCCCTTATGTGGAGAGAGTTCAGGCCTTTGGGGTTTTAGAGGACAACAGATGCCAGTTTACATTTCTGCATGGATTTAGGATCACAGAATCATAGAATCATGGAATAGTTTGTGTTGGAGGGGATCTCTAAAGGCCATCTAGTCCACCCCTCCCTGCCCTGGGCAGGGACACCTCCCACCACACCACGTTGCTCCAAGCCCCCTCCAACCTGCCCTTGAACCCCTCCAGGGATGGGGCAGCCACAGCTTCTCGGGCCAACCTGGGCCAGGCTCTCACCACCCTCCCACCAAACAAGTTCTTCCCCACAGCTCAGCTCCATCTCCCCTCTTGCAGGGTCCAACCCTTCCCCCTCCTCCTAGGGCTCCCCTCCCTCATCCAGAGTCCCTCCCCAGCTTTCCTGGAGCCCCCCTTCTTTAGGGACTGGAAGGGGCTCCAAGGTCTCCCCGGAGCCTTGTCTTCTCCAGGCTGAACCCCCCCAACTCTCTCAGCCCCCCCTCCCAGCAGAGGGGCTCCAGCCCTCCCAGCATCTCCGGGGCCTCCTCTGGCCCCGCTCCAACAGCTCCATGTCCTTGGGATGTTGGTGGCCCCAGAGCTGGAGGCAGCACTGGGGGGTGTCTCCCCAGAGTGGAGCAGAGGGGCAGAATCCCCCCCTGGCCCTGCTGCCCACGCTGCTGGGGATGCAGCCCAGCGTGGGGGGGTTTCTGGGCTGCCAGCGCACGTTGCCAGTGAATGGTGAGTTTCTCACCCACCAACACCCCCAAGTCCTTCTCCTCAAGGACTGCTCTCCAGCTGTTCTTGGCCCATCCTAGATTTGTGCCTGGGGTTGTCCCAACCCAGGTGCAGGACCTTGTGCTTGGTCTTGTTGAACTTAATGAGGTTTGCAATGAGAGAGAAACAAGAAGCAAGTGAGTAAAGGTACTTCCCTGAAACTATGCAGGGGGCTGGAAGGGCTAAAAGTTAACATCCTTGGTGTTCGTTAAGTCCAATTCCTTCTGCTTCTTGTCTCCCGCAGGTTCCCTGTGGAGGCAGCTCGGCCCGTGCCCGGCGGTGGCAGGGATGGGGTGAGGGCGGTGGGTGCACAGGAGGGGCTGGGGGTCACAGCGTGGTCAGGAAGAACGAGGCAGCCCTGGCCATCCTGCGTCAGGGGAAAGTGGAAAACTACAGAACCGTCTGAAGAGCTTTCTATAGCCCCAAGGAGGCCGACTAGGCAATCTTTAAAGCCTTGTTACTATAGCAGCCCTGATGGTAATTTACCAGTTCATCTCCTTTTCTCTTCTTCACGCCCCTTTCACAACAAAAAAAAAAAAATGAGATTAGTCTCATCTTCCCCAATTACCTCGCCATGTTCCCTTCGCAGCTTTTCCAGAAAAGCCCCACAACGTCCCTGTGCAGCCGAGGGCCCCGTATTGTTCTCCCCCAGCACGGGGAGGAAAACAGCCTGTGCCTGGAGCATCCTGTGGGGACAAGGACGGTGTCACAGGAGAAGACGCGTGGTCCTTGCACCACGGGCTCCCACAGCACGGTGCCTTTGCTGCAGTAAACACAGTTTTGTCAGGAGCGTTTTAGATGAGCAAGAGAGAGGTTTTGCTGGAGGTGTGGGCAGGAAGTGCTGGTCTGCCTCAAACCCCACAGATGTTTGGGGGTTAGAGGTAAAGCCAGAGACAGTGCCAGATTTCCACTCTCTGGTTTTGCTAGTGATAATCAGGTTTAACTTAACTGAGTATACATTCTTCCATGGAGAGAAAAGTGGGATTTGGGGTCTGGCCCCACCTGGGAGGCTCAGGGAAAGCAGAGGATGGGGTTTGGGGTCCGGTTCCACTGAGGGGAGGCTGAGAGAATATTTAGTGCCTGTTAGAAAGCGGGTGCTGAGCGCCCCGTCCCCACGCCCCGTTGCTGCAGCACAGCCCACGCCAGCGTCCCGCCTGCCCGGTGCCATGTGGGGCAGGGAGGTGGCCAAGGTCCCTCAGGACCCCCAGCAAGGGCAGCGATGCTGCAGCCCCCTCCTCCATCTGCCCACCCCAGAAGGGGGGCTCTTCATCGGGGCACACCATAGCAACTTTTGCAACTGGATTCTTTTCTATAACGATGGAGTTCTGAGCTTGGATCGAAGCCCACGGTAAATCGTGCAGGATGGTCTGTGCAGGAGATCTGGTGCAGGCCAGCCCACCCCAGAGTAGTCCCACCACCCCCCCATACCTCCTTCCTCACCTACACTCCCAGCACGGCCCTGGGGACCACCCAGAGACAGGCTTTTACATTGTGCTTCTCTCCAGTCCCTTCCTATGTCGCAGAGGGCTCTGGAGCCTGCCAGAGATCTCCCCAGTATAACTGGTATGCAACAAGCTCTTTCTTCCTCAGTACTTTTCCTTAATCCTGCATCCAGAGGGGAGATGGGAGTCCTCCCTTCTCTGTCGATGGTGCCTAAAGAAGAAAGGCTGCTCCCACTGCACTTCCTGCACAAATCAACATAATTACCCGTTCCAGTGGCAGCTAATGAGCTTAAAGCTTTCATGGCCAGTGCCTCCTTCCCTCCCCGCGGGAGAGGCAGCTTCAGTCAGGACTCTCCTTGGCTACAGAGCTTTGAGAGCAGTGGAGGAACAGGAGGAGAAACCTTTGGGGAAGAGAAGAGCATCACGGCTGTTGCTGAGGCTGCTGAACAGAGCGCTGTTAGTCAGGGGCTTGCGGTGTGCTGGAAATCCCTGTCACTGAGCGGGGCTGGATGCTGATGGAAGGGGATTTTAGGGGCTCCTCCCTGCTCCCAACCCTGTCTCCTGCAGCACCGCGTGACCACGTGGACGCCTTCCCAGGCTCAGTTTCACAAGCGCTCTCTCCACGCTGCATGACACGGCTGGAGCACGTTTGCGTTGCTGCACAGGGCTGCTGGCAGGCGACGTCCCCGCGATGGAGGAAGACACCAGCTCATGATGACACACCTCTAGGGTCACAGGGTCTGGCTGCTTGCCCACGCTGGCTGTGTCCAAACAAGCTCTTCTGGGGAAGGACAGCCCTTTCCCACCAGCAAACTGCTCCTGGTGCTTGTCCTCCCCGTGCCCTGAGTCACCCCACCATGGACCAGGAACCAGCTGAGGTCCCCGCCGTCTGCAGTGTCATTGCTGGTCACGGGCACAGTCCCCTGCAAGGCTCCCAGGTGCCACGTGCTGTTGTGCCCCCCTTTCAGCGCAGCACCCACCGAGCAAGAATAAATTAACTCATGGCCCCAGAAGCCAAAGGGCTGTGGTGGCCACTGCTCTCCCGCCGCCCGCCGGGGCTGCTGGCCGTGCGCTGCGCTCGCTACCAAGTTTGACATCTTTGCCTTATGGCCACCGCCGTGAAGCCACCTGGGCGCTGCGGCATCATCCGTCAGCCGGCGCTGGCCCGGCGTGGCGTGACGTTTGCGCTGGGGCGAGCAGGTTCCTGGGTTGCTAAGAGTGACTCACGCGTGTGCACGGAGCGTGTCTGCCGCCAGGCACTAATGCGATTTTCTCCAACTGCGATTGGTTTCCCGATCTCTCAAAAGCCGTCTGGCAGGCTGGGCCCCCTTCCAAGGTTTCCTGGAAATATGAAGATGTTCAGAAGGTGCTGCTGTCAGAGGTGGTGAATCGAGATGCGAACCCAGCGCTGGCGTTGGCTGGGGCTGCCAGGCCAGGACTGGGACTTTCCGAAATGAAGCCCGAACGGCAGCAGCAGATCGCTCGCACACGCGGGGCCGAGGAGCTGGTGGCTCAGTTCCAGCTTGGCTGGTTCATCCCACACACCCCAGCTTATTTGCAGTCCAGCACCAAGTTTATCCATCTCTTCTGGGCCGGAGCTGTTGTGTAATGTTAATTATCGCATGCTGCCATACTCCTCCCACGGTCACTGATGTATTTTGGGGCTGAGCGAGGTGATTTCTGCACACAGAAGAATGGGAAGTGCTCGGGCACTTCTGATTTAAAAGGCGCCGTGTCACTGAAGGACAAGGACAGGAGATGGGGTGATGGTCCCTGAAGGGGACGTTGAAAAGAAGAATGTGAAGACTTTAAGCGACATCTTCATGCCATGTCTGTCCCCCGGCTACCTGGTGGATTATTCATTCCCTTTATTAACTCTGTGTTAAATTACCCTTCGTTGTCCTTTCATTTTTCAAGAGGTTTGTTGTCTCCTTTTGTCTGGCTTATCTTGGAAAGGAGTTTTTGTGAAAGTGAAACTTACAGGAGGTGTGAGCCTGACACCCTGCAGAGAGCGAGTGCCCATTTACTGCCCGGGCGGGCACTGGGCAGGGCGGGAGGAAAAGGTCCCTGTCACCCCCGTTAAACCCAGTGCCCGGGCAGCGCGGCCGCTCTGCCGGCACCCCGAGCTCCCCGGCACAGCTCCCCTTCAGCGGCCAACACTTGCCATTAGGAAATAGCCCAACATCTCCCAATTGGCTCCGGGCTACCCACTGGGACATCCCGAAGCTCTTCCCTGTCTGCCCTGCTGTCCTCACAGGGGACTCCTGGTGATGGCCTGTCCCTTGTGAAGCCCCCTCTGGCCACCAGCCCCCACCTGGCCTTACAGCCCATTCCACGAGGTCCCGGTGCTCGTTGGGGTGGACGCGGGGTATCGCTCCGGGCTCCCTGGGGTGTGGGTGCCGCGGCAGCTCCACGGGCTGCTCCACGGGCTGAGCCCAGCAGCGGCTCCTCGGCGGCAGGGGAGGATGCTCTGCACTCACACCATTCACACTGCTCACACTGCACACGCTGCTCACACCATTCACACTGCTCACACTGCACACGCTGCTCACACTGCACACACTGCTCACACTTGTCACACTGCTCACACTGCACACCCTGCTCACACTGCTCACACTGCTCACGCTGCACACACTGCTCACACTTCTCACACTGCTCACACTGCACACCCTGCTCACACTGCACATGCTGCTCACACTGCTCACACTTATCACACTGCTCACACTGCACACCCTGCTCACACTGCACACCCTGCTCACACTGCACATGCTGCTCACACTGCACACACTGCTCACACTTCTCGCACTTGTCACACTGCTCACACTGCACATGCTGCTCACACTGCACACACTGCTCACACTGCTCACACTTGTCACACTGCTCACACTGCACATGCTGCTCACACTGGTCACGCTTGTTCACAGTGCACACACTGCTCACACTGCACACACTGCACACACTGGTCACACTGCACGCTGCTCACTGCTCACACTGCACACACTGCTCAGGCTGTGTACGCTGCTCACACTGATCACGCTGCTCACAGTGATCGCACTGCACACACAGCTCACACTGCACACACTGCTCGCTGATCACACTTATCACCCTGCTCACCCTGCACACATTGCTCACACTGTGCACGCTGATCACACTGCACACACTGCTTACTGCTCACACTGCTCACACTGGTCATATTGCTCACTGCTCACACTGCTCACATTGCACACACTGCTCACATTGATCACACTGCACACACTGCTCATGCTGTGCACACTTTTCACTGCTCTCCCTGCACACATTGCTCACTGCTCACACTGTGCATGCTGCTCACACTGCTCACTTGCTGCTCACACTGCTCACTTGCTGCTCACACTGCTCACTTGCTGCTCACGCTACAGCAGCATCACAGGGCCAGTCGGGCACCAGCTGCGGATGAAAGCACGTTATTCTCTTGAGCTCGATTTCACCGATTAAAAATCAAAATATTAGCAGAGGAATCAGAAGCATAAAGTGCTGTCCCAGCCAGCCCCTCTCCTCACAGACACACTGCCATCAACACATGCTGCCTCCACCAGCCTGGCCAGTGGAAATAGACCTCTTAACACGTCCTCAAGTCAAAAAATTTCTATGCTGAGGTGCTGATTTTGAAGCTGAGGGAGCCCGGGGGGCCAGGTGTCCCCACAGCTTCTTCTGGCCAGCCAGGGAGGAGGTGTGAATTGAAGCTGGGGCAATGAACCGAGAGAGGGACAGAGTCCCTTATGTGGAGAGAGTTCAGGCCTTTGGGGTTTTAGAGGACAACAGATGCCAGTTTACATTTCTGCATGGATTTAGGATCACAGAATCATAGAATCATGGAATAGTTTGTGTTGGAGGGGATCTCTAAAGGCCATCTAGTCCACCCCTCCCTGCCCTGGGCAGGGACACCTCCCACCACACCACGTTGCTCCAAGCCCCCTCCAACCTGCCCTTGAACCCCTCCAGGGATGGGGCAGCCACAGCTTCTCGGGCCAACCTGGGCCAGGCTCTCACCACCCTCCCACCAAACAAGTTCTTCCCCACAGCTCAGCTCCATCTCCCCTCTTGCAGGGTCCAACCCTTCCCCCTCCTCCTAGGGCTCCCCTCCCTCATCCAGAGTCCCTCCCCAGCTTTCCTGGAGCCCCCCTTCTTTAGGGACTGGAAGGGGCTCCAAGGTCTCCCCGGAGCCTTGTCTTCTCCAGGCTGAACCCCCCCAACTCTCTCAGCCCCCCCTCCCAGCAGAGGGGCTCCAGCCCTCCCAGCATCTCCGGGGCCTCCTCTGGCCCCGCTCCAACAGCTCCATGTCCTTGGGATGTTGGTGATCTCAGAGCTGGAGCTCTGGGGGGTGTCTCCTCAGAGTGGAGCAGAGGGGCAGAATCCCCCCCTTGCCCTGCTGGCTGGTTCAACCTTGAGTCTTGGACACTTTTGCAGTTCCTCTCCTTGTCTCACCATGGATACAAAGCCACGTGCAATCAGCATGTGCCAAAAGACTTGAAGGCACCTGGCTTCACCATTTCCCCTTCCCACCTCCACAGGGTTGCTAACCCCATGCCAGGCTGCCCCAGTGTGAAGTGGGGAAGTCTCCAGCCCTCTCCTCTGGCAGCTGAGTGCTACCTGCCCTCTGCACCCCGACTGCTGGAACGGCGAAGCCTCCACAGCTTCCGCAGGCCACGGCTGGATCCAGAGGAACCAGCATCGCCCGGTGGC
>NW_015091141.1:747612-756138 GCF_001431845.1 Calidris pugnax
TCACAGTGCACACACTGCTCACACTGCACACACTGGTCACACTGGTCACACTGCACGCTGCTCACTGCTCACACTGCTCACGCTTGCTCACAGTGCACACACTGCTCACACTGCACACACTGCTCATGCTTTGCTCACAGTGCTCACACTGCTCACACTTTGCACGCTGCTCACACTGAACGCTGCTCACTGCTCACACTGCACACACTGCTCAGGCTGTGTACGCTGCTCACACTGATCACGCTGCTCACAGTGATCGCACTGCACACACAGCTCACACTGCACACACTGCTCGCTGATCACACTTATCACCCTGCTCACCCTGCACACATTGCTCACACTGTGCACGCTGATCACACTGCACACACTGCTTACTGCTCACACTGCTCACACTGGTCATATTGCTCACTGCTCACACTGCTCACATTGCACACACTGCTCACATTGATCACACTGCACACACTGCTCATGCTGTGCACACTTTTCACTGCTCTCCCTGCACACATTGCTCACTGCTCACACTGTGCATGCTGCTCACACTGCTCTTGCTGCTCACACTGCTCACTTGCTGCTCACGCTACAGCAGCATCACAGGGCCAGTCGGGCACCAGCTGCGGATGAAAGCACGTTATTCTCTTGAGCTCGATTTCACCGATTAAAAATCAAAATATTAGCAGAGGAATCAGAAGCATAAAGTGCTGTCCCAGCCAGCCCCTCTCCTCACAGACACACTGCCATCAACACATGCTGCCTCCACCAGCCTGGCCAGTGGAAATAGACCTCTTAACACGTCCTCAAGTCAAAAAATTTCTATGCTGAGGTGCTGATTTTGAAGCTGAGGGAGCCCGGGGGGCCAGGTGTCCCCACAGCTTCTTCTGGCCAGCCAGGGAGGAGGTGTGAATTGAAGCTGGGGCAATGAACCGAGAGAGGGACAGAGTCCCTTATGTGGAGAGAGTTCAGGCCTTTGGGGTTTTAGAGGACAACAGATGCCAGTTTACATTTCTGCATGGATTTAGGATCACAGAATCATAGAATCATGGAATAGTTTGTGTTGGAGGGGATCTCTAAAGGCCATCTAGTCCACCCCTCCCTGCCCTGGGCAGGGACACGTCCCACCACACCAGGTTGCTCCAAGCCCCCTCCACCCTGCCCTTGACCCCCTCCAGGGATGGGGCAGCCACAGCTTCTCGGGCCAACCTGGGCCAGGCTCTCACCACCCTCCCACCAAACAAGTTCTTCCCCACAGCTCAGCTCCATCTCCCCTCTTGCAGGGTCCAACCCTTCCCCCTCCTCCTAGGGCTCCCCTCCCTCATCCAGAGTCCCTCCCCAGCTTTCCTGGAGCCCCCCTTCTTTAGGGACTGGAAGGGGCTCCAAGGTCTCCCCGGAGCCTTGTCTTCTCCAGGCTGACCCCCCCCAACTCTCTCAGCCCCCCCTCCCAGCAGAGGGGCTCCAGCCCTCCCAGCATCTCCGGGGCCTCCTCTGGCCCCGCTCCAACAGCTCCATGTCCTTGGGATGTTGGTGATCTCAGAGCTGGAGCTCTGGGGGGTGTCTCCTCAGAGTGGAGCAGAGGGGCAGAATCCCCCCCTTGCCCTGCTGGCTGGTTCAACCTTGAGTCTTGGACACTTTTGCAGTTCCTCTCCTTGTCTCACCATGGATACAAAGCCACGTGCAATCAGCATGTGCCAAAAGACTTGAAGGCACCTGGCTTCACCATTTCCCCTTCCCACCTCCACAGGGTTGCTAACCCCATGCCAGGCTGCCCCAGTGTGAAGTGGGGAAGTCTCCAGCCCTCTCCTCTGGCAGCTGAGTGCTACCTGCCCTCTGCACCCCGACTGCTGGAACGGCGAAGCCTCCACAGCTTCCGCAGGCCACGGCTGGATCCAGAGGAACCAGCATCGCCCGGTGCCCTTGGAGCAAGGCTGTGGTCCAGCCCTCCTGATGCGCGTGGGCGGTGTGGACCTCTGCCAGTGTCTCCTCAGCGAGGAGAGCCGAAGCCAGCGATGAGGACGGGCGCTGAAGCCCTGCTGCCAGGCAGCGGGAGCAGAGGGGGCACCTGCAGACATGGGCAAAGGAGCCTGGTCGCTGCCAGGGAGCCCTGGGCGCTGGGCAGCAGGTCTACTGGTGAGCTGGGGCATGCTGGTGACTCACAGTCACTGTCTGTACCTGGCAGTGACTCAGCTCTGATGTGACACAAGCTGTAATGAAATCCCGGCTTGTTTGTCAAGAGGTTTTTTTGTTTTGGGTTTTTTTTTTCTTTTTACCCGGCATTCCACCCCCACTGCGGGGTTAAGGACATCATTTGCCAGCACCAGTCACAACAACAAGGCTACGTACACAATTCAAAGCTTATTGGGAGCTTCCTGTCTGCTGGCCAAGGATCTGGAGGCTAAAAGGGCAAAGATTAGAGTGAGGCATGGTTAAAATGCCGTTAAATGAGAACAAGCCCGGACCCGGCTGAGCCTGGGATGGTGCCTCTGAGCACACAGCGGGGAGGGCAGCCCCGTTCCTCCCTCCGCACCTCAAATCTGCAGCCGGGTCTGGCTGAAGAACAAGCAAGGCACGCCTGGCCGGAGACAGACCGCTGGATTATCCCTGAGGTTCTGCAGTAGGGATTGCTGCCACCTTTGCTGAGCACCACCAGCCTCCCAGCAGGGCTCCTGTCGTCTCTTCCAGCTGTTTTCTGGAACATCTTGGCTCTAAAAGCTGAAAATTCTGCTTTGGGCTTTGGTTTGCTCCTTCCCTCTCCGCAGAGCTCTCTGTTGCCTCCCGAGCCACCCTTCAGCCTTTCAAGGACATGCTCCTCCGGGACGATGGGCGTGCTGGGCTTCTCCTCCTCTCTTCCCAGACAGTGCTCTGACCTCTCCAGGGGGGAAATCCATTTTTCTCCCATCCCTTTCTCCTTCACAGCTCTCCTCTTCCTCACATCACAGTAAGTTTCCACCTTTTGTACACCTGCCTCAGTTTCTCTGACCATGGTTGCTGCTGGATGGGATGCTCTCTGCCATCTCTAGCTGGGCCCAAGGTCATTCTGGAGCAGAAGATGTGGCCTTGGAAATACCTATTTTGATGCAAAACATACCAGTGTTTTTTACTGCATGCCCACAAAATGCTGCTGCTGTTCTGCTCTTCTGAAAGTGCGTCATACTTAGAGGATGCAAAGTGTTCATATCCCAGAGAAACTCCTCCAGGGAGTTTCTACCCCAGCAGAGCTGCTCTGTCAAAATCCCACTGGGGAATACTGAAGGAGAATGGGATTTTTGGCACCGCACAGCCTCCTCCTGGTAATATTCCCACAGGGGATGGTGTAGATCACAGTACTTAATAGGAGCTACTGATGTATCTCCTAGGAGGTGCAGGAGTCGGGCCGAAGCACAAGATTCAGCCACAGAACAGGATGATGGCCCCATCCCAAGGGATCCCAAGGGCCATCCACCAAAGTCTTCGGGGCCTTCCATCAAAGTCGACCACCAGGTACAGCCTCTGGACCAAGGGAGTAAAACAGGAAGGACTCAGGTCCTGGTCACACGTGCAGCTTGACAGCAGCCACCTCCGTCTGCATGTCTTGTAGGCAATGCAAGAAAGGCAAGTGTTGAGAAGGGATCTGAAGAACAGCGCGAGGGCTTTGTGGCTGGGACACAGGGATGTTCTCTAGAGAAAAGCAGATAAGAACTTCTATAATTGTTTCCACTGGGGTATGTGTCCCCTATTAGAGGGCCTTGAACGAGTCTCTGTACCCAGAAGCAGTCGTCTCACAAGAAATGAGAGTTCCCATCATGGTGTGCAGTGACAGAAGCTCTGAAGTCCCTGAGCCAAGGACACGGGGCAGCAGCCCCAGCTCCTCTGCCCAACCCAGCTCTTCTGCTCACAGGGGCAGCGCTCGCAGCCCAGGGACTCCCTCTCGGTGGGGCCTCTGTTCAACACTTGCCATCTCCCTGCGAAAAGGTCAGTCCAAGGCTTTTTTGGACGTCACGTTTTGAAAATAGCCCTGAGATTGATGACATGTCTTTGCCCTATTTTTATCTCCTATTTACAGGGCCAAGGCTGTTCATTGCTTCATTCTCCTCCATCCTTCTTCTACATACTTCCACTTCTGATGTTTTATTACTCCATTTATAATTAATTTAGCCTATATTTTTTTCTCAAAGGGTGGTTGGAGAGTCCAGTCCCCTCTTAATCTCTTCCGTGCTGCTTCCTCCATGGTTAAGACCCTCTGCCTTAATATTAAGGATAATGAATCCTTAGAGGGTGAGCAGACAACCGTGTGTAACCACATCGTAAGGTCCTATCCTTCAGCCACGCAAGGCGTTGCAAGGGCAAAGAGTGCGTCTAACGCTGTTGCCGTGTTGTTCCAAGGTCCCTGATGCTCATCTCTTGGTTGCTCCCGTGGTGGAGGGCGGTGGGTGTACAATCAGCGACTGGACCTTCCTTGAGATGTGCCGGCTCCTTAATGGAGGGTAACCTGATTGCTGGCAGCCAGCCGTCTGTACCTGCGGTGAGATGAATCTGCTGAAGTGCTTCTCCTCATCAGCTTGTGGTCACGGGCTCTTCATGAGGTCCCTCTCTAGTTCAGATTGCAAAATTTCCTTTTTTCCAGCAGTGGAGTGGCTCTGCCCATGCACAACAGACATTTTCCAGATACCTACCATGACTTTTCCAGATATCTACCAGACTTGCTGGAGTTACCCTTCCAAGATACTCTGCACATCCAGAAACCCCAGAGAAGTGCTGCAAACTATCCGTTTCCAACAAATTCCCAGCTGGAAACACAGCAGATGCCTGAGCAGCCCTGTCTGTGCAAGTGCCCCGTGCACAGGGATGAAGCTGGTGACAGGCGAATGGCAAACCTGGTGTTGTGCATCCCGCCTGCAGGAGAAGGAGAAGACACACAGCAGACTGGCTCTGTGAGTTGGTTTTCCCCTGGTCTCTGCTCCCACTTTGGCCTCCCCATGACATAAATATACAACTAGTTAAAACCAAAAAATAGAAAAATGCAGTAATGTTGATTTAGAAATGCCACTTGGGCACTTAACAGGCACTTCATTCCTCTAAGGTCACTACATCCCCACAAGTGCTGTGATGCCCCATAGCTTGCGTGAAGCATCAGGACGTACAGTCCCACCAGACAGCCCAGCTCTCCAGGAGAGGATGGACACAGGACAGCAGTGATGTGATGTGGTGCTGCTGTGGAATTTCCAAGTATTTGTATTTGTTCACCTAATATACCCCCAAATATTTTGGTCAAACTGAAAATCTCAATGGAATTTCTGATCATTTGTATTTGTTCACCTACTATACCCTCAATTTTTTTGGTCAAACTGAAAATCTCAATGTAAAGATTTGGTGTGCTTGAGCATTTCTTTAATGCTGAAAAGTCAATATTTTGAGTGAAGAAGAATTTCTTGTCCCCTTTATTGCAGCAGGATCCCTGATTCCAGGTGGGGTAGGCTGTGAACTAACCCAGTTTGGGCTTGATTCAGGGAATTGCTTAAGAATGTGTAAAACTCTCAACAGCTTCAATCCATTCTTAGCTCTGGCAAAGCATTTCAACATATGGTCTTGCACACATGCTTAAAATAAATCTCACGGAAGTGCTTTACTGAGCTGGGGCACCACCATGAGCTGCTGCCTACAGCCTGCAAGTTACACAAATTCAGCATTTATTGGGCACTTTAAAAAGTACAGAAAAAAAAAAAAAAAGCTAATCAAGAATTAAATCAGGCAGCAAAAAAGAACCCGCAGAGGCATGAGCTGGAGCCACGGTGCTGGTGCCATCAACTGAGATGAGTTTTTCTGGGCTCTGGCATGACTTGTGCTTTTCTTCCACAAAAGTGCCTGCCTGGTGCCCTGCGAAGAGGAATTGTAACAGCTCGGCAAGATGAAAAGCCAGAGCAAACATCTCAACCAGTGAGTGCCCCGCAAGAAACCTCACCACTGAGCTGGGCAGCCCCTCAAGGAAACGTCCTCAGGACAGAGGACTCTGAGTAAAACAGTGATTTTGCTGTGAACAGAACAAGGAGATGATAAAGTCCTGAGAACCTCGTTGCAGAGAGACCCAGTGCAAAGAGCAGCCGTGGTTTTGCTCCGCAGGGTGCTGGGTGTAAGGAGAGGTGAGGATGCCGTGGCTCCGCAGGGCTGGAGGAGGGACCACAGAGCATCGCTTGTGTGTGGCTGGGACAGCATCCACCCAGATATGCCCTTAAAGTCTCCGTGACATCCCAACAGAGAAGGACAAACTCACTCCCAGGTGCCATATTATTTTTGAGTTTCTGAGTGGAACGCTGCAAAATGGAGACCTTAAAAAAATTAAGTACAACGTGAGAAGTACTTTTAAAGGAGTAGTTTAGAGAAGTACTTATAAAGAGGTATTTTAAAAGATTTGTCACTGCCTTGGTCTTATTCAAGTAGAGGAAATTTGCTCGGCGCGAAATGTGGGTGAGAGCTCTACAGCCCTGGCAGCATCAGCAAACACCACTTCAGTTTAAACAAAACCTCCCTGCTCATCTCCTGTTTTTTTTCAGCAATCATTATTTTTCCTGACTCCCTGGTTATTATCTCCTCTCAGAAGCCTGAAAACAACCTGTGTTTTCCACCAGCCGTGGTGCTGCCCCCTGCGAGACCAGCTTTTGCTGTCCTTTCTCCTGAAGGACCACGCTTGTTCCTTTACAGTCCTACCAAGGGGCATCTGAAAGGATGGTTGAAGCTGAAAGGATGGATGAATCCGAAAGGAGGGTGTAGAGAGGTGGGGGTTGGTCTCTTCTCCCAAGTCACAGGCGATGGGACAAGAGGAAATGGCCTCAAGTTACGCCAGGGGAGGTTCAGATTGGATATCAGCAAAAAAAATTTACATGGAAAGGGTTATCAAGCCTTGAAATGGGCTGCCCAGGGAAGGGGTTGAGGCACCATCCCTGGATGTATTTAATGGACGGGTTGACATAGTGCTTAGAGACACAATTTAGTAATGTGGGGGGTTCTTTTCTTTTTTCTTCTTCTCCTCTTCTCTTCTCTTCTCTTCTCTTCTCTTCTCTTCTCTTCTCTTCTCTTCTCTTCTTGGACGGGTTGACATAGTGCTTAGAGACACATCCTCTCCTCTCCTCTCCTCTCCTTTTCTTCTCAGAGTTAGGTTGGGTTGATGGTTGGACTAGATGATCTTAAAAGTCCTTTCCAACCTGGACAATTCTATGATTCTAGTCCTACGAAAGTCCTACGAAAACCTATGACTTGCTGAGGTGTGCTACAAAGTTTCCTGAAAGCCCCTCATTGCCCACATATCCCACCATTTCAGCTTTCTCCAAGTTGGGTGCTGTTAAACAGTTTAGGAGTTTGCTTGGATTTTTAACCTACTTCTGAGCGGGGTTGATGCTGTTCTGGGACGTGGTGGACATAGATGAAATTTTTGAGCTAATGTATTCATTGTTTTAAATATGAAAGTGATAATTTCACTCCGTGCTTGTAGTTGGGGCATGGGAAGAGCTCTCCGTAAGTGCAACAGGACGGAGAGGCACCACAGCCACCCACACCTCTAATGGAAACCGATTTTATCCCAGCAGAAAGCCGTAACGATGTAATGGTCTCTGGCATTTTACCTTGATAATGTCACAGTATTTATAGTCTTTTTAATACATTTCCTGACATAATGCTGTTTTGTACCTGGTTTTCACAAGATCAATGACAGAGAGTGATAACCTTTTATAATTTTTTTCCACCTCCACAAGCTGCATATGCATGGATTCAGGGAAAATGCATTTTGCATCTCACTGGGTGGGAAGCCCAGCAGCTGCGATCACAAGGAGGAGAGGGCAATGGGGGAACACTCCGGTTTCTTGTCCTGCTGCATCTCAGCCATCCCATGTTGGACCATCTTCTTCCTCCCACCACGTAGGAGCGTGCCTGCAGAGACTTCTTCCCCAGCACTGCCCACTGGGCACCAGCATCTTTTCAATTTTAGTAAAAAGACAGCAGAATTACATCTTAAAATTAGAAGTCAGCCTCCCACAGGTGGTTTAGCTGCATCCTGGATGTCGAAAACGCCACGTTTTCTGGTTAGCCTTGGTGGCTGGATCTGTGCAGAGCACAGTCCAAATGTATTTGTTAGATGGGCTTTAATGTAATCACTAATTGCCAGGATTAGCAGCCGTGGGTATCTTCTCCCTGGTCTCAAAGGGCTGTCAGGACAAGGCAGGTGACAGACACTCAGCTGGCAAAATGGGAAAAAACAAAATGAACATGGGCTGAAAGGTTATAAAAGCTAATGGAGCTCTTCAGTTTCATTCTTGGGCTGAAAATAGGGGGGTTTATAGCAGGTAGAGTGCTCTGTGGGGGAGCCCATGTCTTGCCTGCGGCCGTGCATCCCCCCCGGCTCCCTCCGCAGTGATGCTGCAGGGCTCGGCTGCGCTCCCCATCCTGCTTGGGCAGCAGGACCCCAGCCCGGAGCAAGGAGCCACCCATCCCTGGAGATCACAGAATCACAGAATCTTTTCCTAATATCCAGCCTGAACCTCCCCTGGCGCAACTTGAGGCCATTTCCTC
>NW_015091141.1:756312-763861 GCF_001431845.1 Calidris pugnax
TGCTGGCTCCTGTTCAGCCCACAGGCCACCAACACCCCCAGGTCCTTTTCTGCCCGGCAGCTCCAGCCACTCTGCCCCCAGCCTGTAGCGCTGCTTGGGGTTGTTGTGACCCAAGGGCAGGACCTGGCACTTGGCCTTGTTGAACCTCATCCCGTTGGTCTCGGCCCATCCATCCAGCCTGTCGAGATCTCTCTGCAGAGCCTCTCTACCCTCCAGCAGATCAACACTGCCACCCAGCTTGGTGTTGTCTGCGAACTGACTGAGGGTGCACTCGATCCCCTCGTCCAGATCATTGATAAAGATGTTAAAGAGAATTGGCCCCAGTACTGAGCCCTGTCCCGCTGCAGCATGTGGCGCTGGCCACTCCGGCCCATCTGCTCCTGCCTCGGGGACGGAGGCTGCGGTGGGATGGCGGGGACTGGCATCACCTCCCTCTGTGCTGAAGGGAAGGGGGTTTGTCCCCGCCGCCCGCGAGCCGGGGGCTCTGCTGGCGGTGCCGTGGGATGCTGCCGAGCACAGCAGGCCCCATGCCCATCCTCCCTGCCCGATGGCATCCCTGGTCCAGGCACGGGCCGGCTTCCCACACACCCTGGGCCAAACACCGTCACAGCCACCACCTGCAGGGACAGGCACGTTGTGTCCAGGCTCAACCTGGCCCCTCTCATTCTCTACAGGCACCGGCTGCTCAACTCGCAGAATTGCTGAGCTCAAGCCACAGCCCTGGCAGATACTGCCTGGAAAATGTCATCAAATCATAAGGTGCCTGGGCCTCAGTTCCCTCCTGCCAGCAGCAGAAAATACCCCTGTTTCCTTTGCAGCATGAGTTTCTTCAGGCAGGGCTTGCAAAAATTGTGCCTGACCATGGATGAGCGTCCGGGCACCGCTCCAGTAACCTTTCTGCCAGCAAAGACATTTATAATGGATTTTTTTCCAGCCTTGTGGTAAAACTTGCATTTTATAACCCCGGTTTGAGGCACCTGGCACCCAGTGTCACCGTAGGTTTGCTCCTGGGAGCTGACAGAACAGGACGCGTGTTGTCACGATGCTTTGCAAGAAGGATAAGCAGTTCATTTAAGATGTGCTCTGATGTCATGGTGACAAACAAGGTTAATAAACTCCGGGCTGACACAGGAGATACCTCCAAGCTGGCTGCACAGCTGGCCTTTTCTAGGTCTCCAGGCCGGTCTCCAAACTCAGCTTGCATATGGTGGTGTCTTCCCCCAGCATTGCTCCAGGGAGGGATTAGCACGGCTTGAGAAACTTCAGCGCTGACATATGGGAGCCTGGGGACCATTTCGAGTCACAATATTTTGAACCTGAAGCAAGGGAGCAGGCGATGCTGGCACATCTGCTGGGGCAGGGCCGTACCCTCAGGGTGTAGGAAACGGTGCGGCGGTGGCTCTTGCTGGGGACCCACAGCTGGGTCCAGCCTTCCCATGGCAGCAGCTTCCCCCCATGGACGGAAAAGGGAAAGGGCAAGTGCTCAGAGTCCCATCAAATGATCCAAGGTGGGAAAAGGAGAGGAAAAGGTATTTCCCATCAAAGCATGGTGGTTACACTGCTACAAGGTGGAAGCACACAGCAAATCTCCGGTATCATGCCGGAGACTGTGGCCAGTCCGATGACCACGGGGCTGCAACCACTGCAGGTCTGACCTAATGCACAGAAAGATGAGATCTGGGTGGGATCTCAGGAGATCATCTAGCCCTGCAGAGATCTCTAGGACTCCAAGCCCCATTGTCTCCTCCAGGGTCCCACCTGGGTGTCTCACACCCTTGGCAGGTGCTGTTGTGATGAGCAGAAGGTGGCACGCAGGAGTGGACACTGCGCCAAGGAACCAGCTTGATCTGAAGCTAATGGTCCCTCAGGTTAGTCTGTGCATGTGGTGGGAGTCCAAGCTCCCTTCCCACCTCCAGCCAGGAGTGCCTGGCTGGGCCTTGTGGTGGGAGGACACACACTGAGACGTTTGTTTGGACAATCTCTGGCCAGCAAAAGGAGAGGAAAGGCTCATATCTTCAGGTCTGGGCAAGCTTTGCAGCAGATTTGGCCTTTGAATGTCACCAATGTTTTTGTTGTGATGAGCTCCCCATTTCTCTGCAACGCGTTTGATGCTACAAGATCTCCAACAGCCTTCCCAACCTCATTGTCCTCAATCCATGTAAAGACCCTGGGGAAAGAAGGTTTAAGCCCAAACCAGGGCTCAAGCAAGCAGTGGGGAGAGGAGCTGAACCAGCCCTTGAAGGTGAGCGGTGGCCTCCCCCCACCGGCTCCCCCCGGCAGTCCCCACTCGCACCCCCCGAACCTCCTCGTCCCTTCTGCAGTGGTGACAAGGACCTCACCAGGGCCATGGGGACCTTCCTGGGGGCTGCTGGAGAACCGCCGAGCCCCGCAGCACTGTTTGCTGGGGGGAACCCCAAATTTAAGATACTTCTGTGTCTGAGTGATGGCACTGAGACTGGCTCAGGCTCCCAGGAGAAGCTGTCCCAGGCTGGGACACCCCCCAGTATGGAAACAGGGCTGGTGTGCAACGGTGTTTCTGTGACAGCAAGTCCTCCAAGCACACAAGACTTGAGCAGAAACTGCTTCTATCTGCGAGAAAACCTTCATATAAGAGCAAAATATTCTGTAATTGTCTATTTGGGGCATCCTAAACCAATGTTAGAGCAACCCCCCAACACTGGGTTAGATGGTCTGTTGGCAATTTTTATGTTCCAGAAGACTGCTCCCAATGCTGACGTGGTGCCTGGCCTTCATCCCCTTGTCCTTGCCCTGGGAAGCCAGAGCTTTCCATGCACAAGAGGGAAAAAAGCTGTTAAAATTTCCATTTGTGTCCCTGAAAAAAAAAAAAACCAAAAACAACCAAAACCAAAAAACAACTATAAGGTGAGTAAATAAATTAGTTTATTAGCCATGAATTCAGCCCAGCTGTCTAGGAGTTACTCATTATTTTGCTGGCAGCCTTGGGCTGGAGCCAAGTAGCCGTGCTTGGCCGTTCCCGCACCTCCCTGCGCACGTGGACTTGTTTGTGAAATGCAGGGAACGCTGCTGGGCGCCTCTTGCCCATGGTGGTTTTTGGTGGGGATGAATGTCTCAGGCTGTGCACGCTTTGCTGCTCCTTGCTGGGGTGAGGAGAACCTCAGTGGGGTTGGGAGACCCTTGATGGGGTGAGGAGAACCTCACCGGGCTGAGAAGAACCTCGCTGGGGTGAGGAGAACCTCGCTGGGGTGAGAAGAACCTCATTGGGGTGAGAAGAACCTTGCTGGGGTGAGGAGAACCTCACTGGGGTGAGGAGAGCCTCATGGGCACATCAGGGAGAGCCATGTGAGACCTCTGCTTCTGGCTGGGAAAGCAGCTCCTCTTCTCCTACCCGGGAATTTCCAGGCCCAGCTGACACCTGGGGAAGCAGCAAGAATTGATGTATTTTTCAATCATTCTGGGCTTGTTCAGGAAGCTGGGGCGTGTGTCTCTATTTTTAGGGAGCCCAGGTGCAGTGCAGACCGGTAGCCACACACGGGGCCAGGGTCACCTCTTCCTCCAGCCACAGCTGGTCCTGGCACCTCCACTCACTCAGGAGAGGGGACACAGCACACCCCTGGGCGATGGCATGTGTGAGGACCTCTGGTCCCAGCCTGAGACCTTGTCCCCATGCCCGGGAGCCGGTTGCCAGGTCCTTCCCCGCCGCACCAGGGGGGAGTGGAGCGGGCAGAGCTGGTCCCACTCCCCCTGGGAAGGTGAATGGGCGTTATCTCCTCACCCACCCCAATACCCAAATGTCACATGAAGGCAGGGGATGTCCCCAAACACGGGGACACCTGCAGGCACCTGGGCTCCGTGTTCAACTCAGGTCTCCACCAGCCACCTTGCTGGCCAGGTGACAATGTGACGGCCTCCTTCCTCCATCAGATCCACTGGGGTCCTGGGGCAGCTGGGAAAGTGGTCCCTCTCCCACTGTCCCTCTCCCACCGCGCCTCTCAAGGGCTCAAGATTTCAGCTTCTGCAAAACCAAGTGGGAAATGGGTGTCCCCACGCTCCCAGTGAGGACTGGGGACTGCGCACCCCGGGGAGACCTGATCTCGGAGCCCCATCTGTCCTGGGGAGCTCCACCTCCAGCTTCTGCAGCAGGAACAGGCCCACGTGTCAGCCAAGAGACTAATCTCAGATTTATTTTAAGGATGCATATTTTTATTTTCAAGTTTCCCCTTCGTAACTGTTCCCAATCTGGTAGGAATGATTTTTAACCCTTCGCTTTGATAGAACAAAACCTTTCTTTTGCCTTTTAAGCCTATTTAGCCTTAAAAGGGAGTACGGGTGGATCTGCAGAAATGGGGCACATCACTGTCACAAAAGCTGAATATATTAATGCGGATGAATCAATGTTTTGGAGAAAACCTTGGGGAGGTTGTCACTGGGTCCTTTTAGTGAGGGAATATTCCCGTTACACGGGAGGAGCAGGCTCTGCTGGGGGGTGTTGGTGCGATGCAAGGGGCAGGTTGTGTTGAGGTGTGACTTTGGGAAGCAGACAACTCCCCACGTCCTTTGAACGTCCTTTCCTCCCCAGATGACACCCCCCAGGGCAGCGGTGGTCTCTGCCAGGGTCCAAGTCTCCAGCAAGCCTGGGGGCAGCACGGCCGGGCCAGGCTAGAGCTCCCAGTGGGCACGGTGCCTGCAAGGGTAGGAAGCAAAGCAGACACTGGCTGGTGTTTGAGTGGGCTCTACAGGTTTATTAACTTTTGGTTCTGTTCACCTAGAAAAGGTAAAGAGTGTCTCTGAGCCCCAGGTTGCAGTGACAGATGTGGCACTGCCATACCAGGTGCTTCCATGCTCTCAGGGAGAGATGGACCCAGCTGCTGCTGCGGCACCAGGAGCTCCTGCGCTGGCACCTCAGCCACTGGGTTTGGGCAACAGGGCACCCGAGCGAGGCACCTTCCCTGCCCAGTGGCACAGGGGCAGGAGAGCCAGGCTTCCCTCTGCCACGAGCTCCTGGGGCTGAGGTACCTGGATCTGAGGGTGAGAGAAGGGCACTGCACCCCACGGAACAGTCTCACGGGACACCTGAGTGGGATGTAACGGGTGGGATGCCCAGGTGGGAAGCCCACATGGGATTGATGGGTGGGATGCCTGAGTGGGATGCCAGAGTAGGATGCCTGGGTGAGCTACTCAGGTGGTATGACTGGGTGGGATGCTTAGGTGGGATGTATGAGTGGGATGCCCAGGTGGGAAGCCCACATGGGATGCCCAGGTGGGATGCCCTGGTGGGATGCCCAAGTGGGATGCCCTCCAGAACCTCCCCAGCTTGCACAGGGAAGGGAACAGCTATGGCCAGGAAGCTCCCATGTATCTGCAACACCAGCAGTGGGGAGGACGATGGTGAGATGGTGGTATTATCTGCCAGCAAGCAAAGAGCCATTGGCTCCATCCTCCCAAGGAAGAGCAACATGGGGTGGTGCCAGCAGGGTGGCACATTTTGGACCCCCAGGTGCTCTCTGAGTGAGGATTGACCATGTGGGTCCTTTTATCTTCTTCCTTCCAGTTTCTTTGCTGAACAGGGTGTAAATTTCCCAGCCGTCTATTCCTGCAGCCAAAAAAAAACCTCGATGCTCTTTAAGGAGGCGAATTTCTCTAGGACTTGCCCTTCAACCAGCACGTGCAGCAGCCACAGTCCCACAGGGGAACTCACCGGAGCCTGTCCACAAAAATAAAACCATTGCAGACAGCAGGAGGGACTTGTGTGTGTGTGCCTTGCTACAGAAACCAAATCCAATAAAGGCTTCAAGAGAAACAAGAGAAAGTATCAGTCTGCAGAGGACTTTTTAGCCCAAGACTGGGCTGGCTCAGCCCTCTGGCTCAGCCAGGCTCTCTCCGGGATGGGCTTCATCTCTCCGGGCAAGCGCTGCCCTGCCCAGCAAGCTCTTTGGGAGCAGGAGGAGAGAGGCAGTTTGGCACCGGGGAACCAGATTTCAGGATCCAAAAAAGTATGATATAACAGGGCCTGGCGCCAGCAATTTTGGGCTGGCTGGCAAGGCTTTCCCCGGGTGCACCCCAACACCTCGCCCTGCACCCTGTTCAGATGGGGCTTGCTTCACGGGGCCGGGGGAGAAGGGCTCAGCACTTTTAAAGTGAGCTAAATTTGGGCAGAATTAGGGAGCAGGGCTGGTGGCCCAGCTGGCGGCATCAGGTGGTGGTGACAAGGGAGGTGAGAGCAGAGGAACTTGCAGGCAGGAACAAGCCTGTTTGCTGGAATACTTAAAGTGAGAAGAAGGAAATAAAAATAAAATATAATAATAATAAAAATAAAAATAAACCAGCCCCTCAAACTCTCAACGGGTGAGCACTTTGCTGAGCATCCCCCATGACACACGGTGCTGAGCCCCCCCCGGTGGGACACCACTGGTTTGCTTACGCCAAAATAGACTGAAACCATGAAGTTTAGACACACAGACGCCCCGAAGCGACCATCGAGCTCCCGAAGAGCAGCCCCAGCCCAGCGCCTGCTAAACTCATCACCCGCTGCAGAGCTGGGCTGCTCCCTGCGACACCGCCCTGACTCCTAATCCCTTTGCCTGGAGCTGGGGCTGAAGGTGTCTCCAATCCCCCCAAGCTCTGCAGGCAGCTGAATTGGACTTTGCAGGATGGGCACCATCAAGCCCCCGTATCCCAGGCGGGGTGGCTCCAGGCCACGTGCACTGCATGGTGAATTTAATTACGGGGTTAAAAGCGTTGGGGCAGAGGGTGGCAGGTGGCACGGCACGCTGGGCAGGGCGCTGATCCCCAGCTGGGTGCGAGCTCGGCTTTGGTCCCCCATGTCCCCCCGTCCGGCTCTTGGCCTTTCTCCCTCCCTTCCTGGCGCAGGTAGAGCCTGGCAGGGCCGCTCGCCGTAGCTCTTGGCACGGCCGCCTGTCGAGCCGGAGCCCAAGGGCTGGTTTTGGAGGCCCCTCTGGGCACGGGGCCAGCCCGGGGCAGGGGAGATGCTGCTCTGAGAGCCTCCGGGGAGGCACCCCCCGTGCCTACGTCTCACGCTCGGTCTGCAGGGCGACGCGCTTCAAGGTACATTCAAAAAACGGGAGCAGGCACGTTGTTTGCAAAAAAAAAAAAAAGTGGTAGAAATCTATTTGCTCCTTTTTAATGCGACTCCAGCTCCTTCTCCAGCAACAGAATTGCTTTCAGATTCCCCCAGCTGGGGAATGCCGCTGCGAGGCCACAGCACCAGCCCCTTCTCCCTGGCATCCCAGGCAGATGGACACCCACCCCCCACCTCCCCCCGCAGCGGGGACCGTCCCCGACACTCCATCAGGCTGGCTCACCCGCACGGTGACAGAAAGAGCCTGGTTTCCTCCTCTGCTTGTCACACCACGCTGCACCGCGAATGACAAACACCCCACGGCTGCTGCCCTTGGGGAGGGGGGACCCCCAGCCTGAGCCCCTCTGCCCCCCGCATCCCCCCTCGGCCGACGCCAAGGTCTGCCGCCCCCCCACTGCGCTCAGCTCCCGGCCTCCCCTTGTCACCCGTGCTGTCCCCAGGGGCTCGGGGGCCAAACCAGCCACATCGGCG
>NW_015091141.1:764133-791878 GCF_001431845.1 Calidris pugnax
GCGCCCCCCGCCGAGCCTGCCCCCCATCTCTCCCACCCAGAGAGTTTCTTTCGAAACTCCTTTTGTCCCGAGCCACTCTCGCAGCAGGGAAAAAACACCAGAGGACGGGAGTGACACTGGTTCCTCGGATGCCGGGCTCTCTCAGCATCCCCCGGCCGTGGGGTGACGGGCGGTGGGGCCGCGCACGGTGACACGCTCCTTGGGCCACTCTCTGGGCTCCTTCCCTGCCGGTCCCGGGCAGGCAGGTGGGACAAAGCCTCCCGTGGGGCCGGGGGCTGTCCCCACGCCCTGAGGGGAGCGGGGGTGGCCAGGCGCTGGTGGTGGCGTGGCTCAGCGCGGTGGAGAATGACGGCAAGAAGCTGACCTCGGGCAGGGTGAGGACCTCCTCGGGTGCGACAAAGCCGGTGCTGTCACCCCCAGCCCGTGGGGCGGAGGGGGGGCGTGTGAGCAGGGGGCTCCGGAGCCTCTGCCCCAGCCCAGGTCATAGGGCTCCCTGCTCCAAGGGGACAGGTTCCTGGCGCTGCCTCTTCCGCTGCCTCTCCCGCTTGGCCCGCCAGCACAGGTAGGCGGCCACCAGCAGGCCCACCCCGAAGATCAAGGTGGCCACTGAGACCACCTTAGCGATGTCCATCTGTGGGCCATTGATGGTGAAGGTGATGCACGTCGCCGCCACGCCGATGACCACGGAGACGATGCCGAAGGGGAAGATGCAGCGGTACCAGGATTTTTCCGTCCCGCCCGTGGCCAGGGCCAGCTTATTGAGCGTAGCGGTGGAGTCGGTGGCCGTGGCCAGCGGCAGCCCTGGCTTTCCTCCCTGCAGGCAAGTGAGTGAGTTGGACTTACAGCCCATCATGTTGGCGAGAAAACCCAGGAACGACCAGCGTGAAGCACGGACGGGTCGGATGCCAGTCACCGTCCCAGCACAAGCTGCTGCCGCGATGGTGACGGAGGGAAGAGGCCGGGTCCTACATGGTGGGCTTTGTCCGGCAGGTCGGGGTCCCTCGGCACGGACGGGCCGGGATCTCTCTGCCGCCGCTCTCGCTCCCAGCTTTGGCTCCCGGCTCTTTTGCTGCCGGAGGAGCGGGGATTGGAGTGAGGATTGGCGGCGGCGGCGGTGATCTCATGCCGGTGGGAGGACCGGCTCGGCCGCGCTGCCTGTTAACTGTTTCGGGCTCCGGCAGGCAGCTGCCTGCAGCCCAGCCGGGATCGCTCCTGGGACGTGTTTTTGCAGTTTGCATCTGCTTTTGCCCAGCCAGACAGTGAATCTGGCTGTCTCCCAGCTCCCCCAGCCCACGCTGCTGCAGGTACCACCTCAGGCAGCGAAACCCCGAAGGAATGGGGCAGCGGGACTTCCAGCCACCACACAGAGCCCCTGCGCCTCCTCCTTGCACAGCGCCCATGCCATCGCCTCCCTCCAAGTTGCTTTCTCCCCGTGTCACCCTCCGCCAGCTTCGTCCCCTGGCACAGGGCTCGGGGGGCCCTCACTGCCCGTGGACTGGGGATGCTGGTTGGACTGGAGAAGTTCGAGGCTGAGACTCTCTGGGGTGTGGGACACTGCACACTGCGGGCAACGTGGGGCAACCAGCCAGGGGACCAGGAAGGAAAGGGGCTGGAACCAGGACCATACCCACCACTGGTACAGTGCTCCCTGTTCCCTTTTCCTGCGGTGCCCAAATCCTGACTATCAAGATTAATTATTGTTAAAGAGCAGTATTAAGCACAGGTGGGTGATGGTGGCACCGCAGCCCGCTCCAGTGCAGGGTCTCACACACAGCAAAGTGCCGCAGAGCCCAGTGATGCTGCCTGGGGCTCCTGGGCAGGGGGAAGAGGAAGAGGAGGAGGAAGGGATGGAGATACGAAACGCCTGGAGAGGGTTGAGCACAAAAGCCTCCTGCCCAGCTCTGACCACCAGCAGAGACTTATTTTTGTGGGCAAAACCTTTTTGCGCCACCTTTCCCGTGAGGGGAGCAGGGAGACACTGAGCCTGGAGCTGGCACAAACAGCTCCCAGCCCCACTCGCTGCTCCCGCACTGTTGTTTTTTTATTTAATTGGTTTTCCTGAAGGAGAGAGGAAAGGAATGAGCTATCGCAGCAAACGTAAGAGACCTGGAGCCTTTCCCAGGTCAGAGCCTCCCCCGAGCTGATGGGGCCCAGCTGCGTTTCTGCATCAACTGAGAGGAAGCCAGAAATAAGGGAGAAAATCCACATTATAGCAAAAACTGAGCTGCACAGGGAGAGAAAGGTGAGATGATGGAGAAGCAGAGGAGCTGAGGGGCCTGACTGGTGAAGGGGGAGGTTTGGGCATCAGTCTGGACATGGAACACGTTAGCCTTCTTTTTTATTTTTGTGGGCACTGCTCTTGCCTACAGCACCCCTGAAGAAACCACCCCACTCTGGTGGAGGGGAAAGATAAAGCTGCTTTGAATCAGCCTTTGCCCCCTCTCCAGGCTGTGCGAGACCCATTGGCATGAAAAGGGAGGTGGCTGGTGCTGCAAGAGCCCTGGGAAGCTCTCCTCGCCTCCCGTTGCTGAAGTACCATCCTTAGATAACGAAAGTGGAGGTTGGTCAGGGACCAGCTGAATTCCCCAGTTTCAGGGAGGCTTCGTGCTCCTGCAGCGTCGGCTGCAGGGTGCAATGACCCGAGCAGAGGGGCTCGGGCTGTGCAAATAAACAGCACTGGGAAAATAACTACAGCTTAAGTCAGACGTGGGACATGGGGTGCTCTGCAAACTGAGGAGTTGCGTTCTTTATTCATCTGATGCTCGTTAGAGGGAAGAAGAGCACCACAACCCCCCTAGTCCATGCCCCGTGAGCAGCGAGGGCTGAACCCTGCGGGCCTACAAGCTGCATCTTCAGTTTCCTGAAGCTTTGTCAAACTTGAAACTGTCCAGACTTAAAATCTTCCGTGTTGAGCCTTTACCCTAAGCTGAACCCTAGAGGAAAATTCCAGCTAAAATAGTTCAGCTGCTGCTGAGGGGGGTCTGGAAGAAAATACCCCGGTGACAAGCCTGGCCACAGGCCACTTTCCAAACCGCTTCTCAATAAACTGGTGATGTGATGACACCCCAAACACAGCTCTAGCCCCCCGAGAGGATGCTGCTGCCAACTCAGCCTGCCCTGGCTGATCCTACCCCCCCTCCGCAGCATCCCCACGCCTCCAGCCTCCACTCACCGGGGCGGGAAGGACTCAGCTTCCGTCAAAACAGCAGCCTTAGTGGCCCGAGAGCCGTACCCGGTTTTTAAGTGGCGCTGAAGAGCAGTGACTGGCCTTGAAAAAGCAGGAGGTGACAAAAACAAGCTCCAACTGGTTAGAAAAATACGATGTTTTAATACATCTCAAATCCGGATCCATGATGAATTTGAATATTTGACTTGGCACCATCAATGTGATGCTGCTGTAAGCAGCCCTGCGCCTCCCCTGCACTAGTACAAACCAGTGCACCCAGTACTGTGTTACCACCTGCTTGAAGTCATCCAGGAGTAAAACATACACGTACACATATCTATACTTGCACATATCAAACTCCTCCATATATCTACCACGACGTGGCTCACCAGATAGATAGCATTTCCAATGAAGCAGCCGGCAGCGCTGCCTGTGTGTCCAACCAAGGACCTTCTAACACTCCAGAGGCTGGTTTGAAATAAATTTGTTCTATAAGTACTAAACCAAGAGACTGCAAAGGCCGCACACCACGGAGCCAGGCTGGCTTTGCCCCTAGTTTGAAGGGAGAAGCAGAAATCCTCAGTAGGACCAAGACAGCCCTGCACGGGGACGGGAACACCTCCGGGAAGCTTCTCATGCCCACGGTTAGGAAGCAGCCGGACAAAGTCGCCCTTCTCCATTCAAAGAGGCCAAATTTGGGCACATCACCGATTTTGCAGTGGGTTTCTATAAAACCCACAAGCGCGCTAAGGGTGAGAGGAAGCGGCTTCAGGCTGGGCCCCATGGTGTGAGCATAGTTTTTGCGGGGGGCACTGAATTTCCCCAGCAGGATGGGGCTGACAGACTCCTCCACCTGGGCCCTCATCTCCTTCCCTCCACGCTCCTTCTCCTGCGACTAACGTAAGGGTGTAATTTTCATAGCAGAAATAGAGACTCGCGTGTGTCCTCCTCCCCCTTCCCACAGGAGGAGAGAAAAGCGCAGCTGGGACTGGATGAGTCACATTGCAGGAGCAGAGATGGATGACACCCCCCTACACACACCCCCACACCCCCGAGGACCACGCTGGCCCAGCCGGGTGATGGATGGGGCAGCGGCAGCTCTCCCAGCAGCGGGGATGCGGAGCCCTCGGACGGGCGAGAGGATCCAGAGCCTGGCTCTCAGGACTGCAGCAAATTGCTGTGGGAAGGAAAGAAAAACAACCTGGAGACAGAAATTTCTGTTTAAGAGGAAGAGAAAAAGAGCAGAGAGGGTTAACGGCTTCGGTGGGCAATGGAAAGCCTGTGCTTTGAGCAAGAAATCCAGGTTTCTAGGAGGAAAAGAGTTGAAGTGAGAAAGGATGAAGACTCCCAGATTTGTCTAAAACAGATTAATTACGCCATTTTTGAAGTAAGAAAGCCCAGAATCAAATATCAAGCCCAGCAGGAGCACAGTGCAGGAGATGATCCATGACCCTCAGCACCCAGTGCATGGGGAAGAGGAAGGAGTTTTATGGTGGGGGTCATAATTACATGGGAAACCAGAGACCCAAAGTAATTTGGAGCCCACGCAGAAATGCTGAAATAAAGAACGCAGGACCAGGCTGCGGAGACACCCACAACCTGTTTGCTCTGCTGACAGCTTCACCATGTGCAGCCCATCTCCTCCACACGGGTCCTGCTGCCCCCGGGGTGCCCTACACCTATGGTCCAGAGCTAACGTGGCTGGAGAGGAAAGGGTCTGTAGATGAAAGAATTATGCTTTATTTTTTCCAGAAGCTAGAAGGTAATAGACTTGGAAACAAGAACAGAAAACAACATATCTTTGGCCAAATAACACCTTTGGGCAAAGATAATCAAAGATAATCTCTGTTATACAACTCGCATATATCCCTGTGCTAGTCAAAGAAATAATACTCACAAGAACCCAGCTCGTTTCTCATTTTTGGGACACAAGCTCAATACCCTGGGGCCGGAGCTGTAGAAATCCAGCAAATGGCAGCCCCGAAGACTGTGAGAAGTGTGCTCTGAAAGAGTGACCCTCACTCTTTTGAAAACTAAATACCACAGAGCACAGGCATCGACTTCTCACACAGAGGAACTGTTAAGAAAATAAAACCCACAGTAGTTTGTCAGAACTGAGACATCCTCACAAGGCTTGTGAGACCCCAGCCCCGCGGCTCTGTGAGAAAACTGATAATTCTGCTTTTATTTGGCTGGGACGGTACCGTGACCCGTTGCCACAGATGGTACAAACTGCAGCCATGACCTGGGACTTTAGCTTTTTCCCAGCTCTCAACTGCAACTTCAACTTTTTTTAACGGAGCCATTAAATAAAAGCACTGAATACACCCACTGCACAGACCAACACAGGCTACCTAAATAGAGAGGGGTGGCTCTATCCGAGCGTTCAGTGCTTGCCATCACACTGTGGCCACGGAAACAACCCCGGCAAAGGCAGCATTAAGTTTTGAGCAGCTCCATTAATTTTAAGGTATAAAAAAGCAGGGAAGAAACTCCTCCCGCAGCAGGAAAGCTTCAGCAAGGAAGCACAGACGGCCTCTCATAGTCCATTTTAAGTTGCTGCATGCCATGTAAAACTGGAAAATAGACAGCAAAATAAATCAGGAGGCACAACCACGGATTCTGATGACCTAAGTAGTATTTTCCAGGTCTATGACTCAGCAAAAGGAAAAAAAAAATAAATAAAGAGAAGGAATAAAGTGGCAACAGCCATCAGGAAGTGTGGGTCTGAAAATAGCAGCAAAGTGTCACCTTGATCCACTCCAACAAAGACTTCTGCAAGGGTGACAAGTTGCTAGGTGACATCGCCCTGCTATTTTGGGTGCGCGTCACCGCGCCGCGTGGTGAGCCCCAACGGAGCATCTCCCAGCGCCGACTGCTCGGCGAGGCGGGGACACCAGCACCCGCCTGCCAAAGGCACTTCCGAAACGGGGACGGCGTTTGAAATTAGAGATTCATGTGTCTTACAAGAAGGACGCTTTCCTGTGGGTTCAAATATAGATTAGAGCAGATGGGAAAAGAATTATTCTATCATCCGCCCGGCGGTAGCTCCGTTCCTTCCCAGAGCTGTGAACGCCGGGGCCGGCTGAGCCCCCTTCACACCTTCTGCTGCTCCTCTTCCGTCACCCACCACCTGATTATCCCACGTTAGACCACAGCAGATCCTCGACATAAACAATACTGAGAAGGTGGTGTATGATGGAAAAAAAAAAACCCCAACCTCCTAATTTGGAGAAAAGCTGATCCACAGCAACTTTTCAATGTCCTCTGCCCCTGGAGAAGATGCTCAGGACGCTCATGGGTGGCCAGTCCTGGGCAGATGCTGTCTGGAGAAGTGACAGCAGGGCTCAGGCTGACTCTTAGAGCATCCACACTAGTTTTAAGGCTCACAGATTAGAAATACATTAGAATAAGCTATTATATAATACTATATAATGTATATACTATGTATAATATATATTATATACTACTATAAAATGTATATACTATATGTAATATATAGTATCACAGCAAAATCACAGTAAAATAGCTATTCTATTGTACATTATATAGTAGTATATACTATACATACATACTATATATACATATATATAGACTATACATTATATGTACAATAGAATAGCTATTTTACTGTGATTTAAAAAAAATAAGACAAATAAAATCAAGTACTAAACTCAAAATAATGCCATTTGCATAGCCATAAGGCAAAACTCTGAATTACTCTCTGCACAGGGAGGCTGGGCCACTCACATTGTGAGGAGGGAGGAAGACACAGTCACATATGATTCAAATCATTACTGGTCTGTTCATTCAACAACTCCATTAAATCCGGTAGGATTGCTTTTGCAAGGACAACATGATCCCAGCTGAAAGCTCTGTCACACTCAGGGAGGCTCCAGAAGAGCGCGGTGACGGGTCCTGACAAACACCATTTACTCCCAGACAAAACCAGGGATTTAAGGTTGATAAAAGTTGCAAGGATTTTGCCAAACATCCCCAATATCCTAACGACACTGGAAGGGAGCCTTCCAGGTTCGCAGAAGCACATGGTTACACTTAAATTTCTATAGAGCCCAAATTCGTCAAAATACAAAAAGAATACTATGCCTGATTCATCCCCGCATCCAGGAATTTGAATTCTGTCCCATTACACAGCCAGCACATGGTTGTATTTTAAGCACTGCAGACTATTTCACAGAATCACAGAACCTTAGTGATTGCAAAGGACCTCTGAGATCACCCAGTCCAACCACACATACACAAAAGACCCCCACAATCTCGGGCACTAGAGCAGTCCCTGAAGAGCCATGTCTACATGTTTCTTAAATCCCTCCAGGGATGGCGACTCCACCACCTCCCTGGGCAGGCTGTTCCAGGGCCTGACCACTGACCCCTCTTTCAGTAAAGTCATTCTTCTTAAGATCTAATCTAAACCTCCCCTGCCCCAACTTCAGACTATTTCCTCTGCTCCTGTCATGATTCCCTTGGGAGAAGAGGCCAACCCCCACCTCTCTCCACCCTCCTTTCAGGGAGCTGTAGAGGGCAATGAGGTCTCCCCTCAGCCTCCTCTTCTCCAAACTAAACATGCCCAGTTCCCTCAGCCTCTCCTCGTAGGACTTGTTCTCCAGACCCCTCACCAGCTTGGTGGCTCTCCTCTGGACACGCTCCAGCACCTCAATGTCCTTCCTGTAGTGAGGGGCCCAGAACTGAACCCAGCCCTCGAGGTGAGGCCTCACCAGTGCCCAGTCCAGAGGCACCATCACTGCCCTGCTCCTGCTGGCCACGCTGGTCCTGACACAGGCCAGGATGCTGTTGGCCTTCTTGGCCACCTGGGCACACTGCTGGCTCATGTTAAGCTGGCTGTCCACCAACACCCCCAGGTTCTTTTCTACTGGGCAACTTTCCAGCCACTCTGCCCCCAGCCTGTAGCGCTGCAGGGGGTTGTTGTCACCGAAATGCAGGACCTGGCACTTGGCCTTATTGAACCTCATCCCATTGGCCTTGGCCCATTGATCCAACCTGTCCAGGTCCCTCTGTAGAGCCTTCCTACCCTCCAGCAGATCAACACTCCCACCTGATTTGGTGTCATCTGTGAACTTGCTGAGGGTGCACTCAATCCCCTCATCCAGATCATCGATAAAGGTATTAAAGCCCCCAGAACCGAGCCCTGAGGGATACCACTGGTGACCAGTCACCAACAAGACTTCACCCCATTAATCCCAACTCTCCGGGCAGGGCCATCCAGCCAGTTTTTTACCCAGTTAAGAGTACACTTGTCTATGCCATGATTCGCATATTCACTATTTATAGTGAATGATTCACAAATTCGCTATTTATAGTTTCACTATTTTTTAAAGCAAGTTTTTTCGTGTCTAGGGTTGTTGGGTTTTTGTTCTTTAATTATCATTCTTGTGCTCTCTCCTTCTGTGTGTTCACGTGTCTGGTTGGTATCAAACACCCAATCCCTCCTGAGGGCAGCAAGACTGGCAGATGCCCATGGCCTTGCACGATAGCACGGAGCTGCCCAATAATTTCAAACGCAAGATTTACTGCTGACACGTCCTGTGAGAGACTTCACCTTAAAAGAGAAAAAAGTATTGTATATTTTGAAATTTAGAACCTGAAGCAGGAAAAAAAACCCCACTAAAACCAAAAGGGTGAGATCCTCAGATAGTGCACTTCTCCAGATTCCAAAGCCACAAGGCTGTCCCAGCTGCAGGAACACATGTGGTGCAACAGTTTTTAAGAGGAAAAAAGGAGGGTGAGGTGCTCCAAAGGAGCAGTACAACATAATTTACAACGCAACGTCATTTGCGGTGCATAAAAGCAACCCCATGTCGGAGCCTTACTGACCTGAAGGTGCACATTAAGTCTCCCTTGTTTTCTTCTTAAACTGGAAATAAAATGAGAGCAATAAATTGTTTCCCACTATGACATGCGAGGGCTGACGAGAAGCCCAACCAACAGGCATTGGCAGAACTGGGAGTTTCTGTTCTCAGAACCCAGGAGGGAAGGTTTCAGCCAGGCTTTTCTCCAGGGTCAGGCTCCCCCACTGACTCAGAGATTGCTTCTATTTGCTTTTCCTATCCAAACTCCAGATACACTCATTATCTTTCTTGTTCTGTCTAAAAATAAGTCAAACATCTCCGCTTACATCCTAAGTAGCCCACTGCTGAAATCTCTCGCCTCCTGAAATTACAGTTCAAAACTCCCTTTTAATTTTTTTTTCCTTCCATTACCAGTTCTTTATACCCTGGCATACGTGGCACACGGCTTCCTGCCCTCTTCTTTCTAACTGGGCTCAGATTAATTAACAAGCAATACATTTTTCTTGATTACAACGCTAAAGCCCTTCTTTCTTCACAAATTAAAAACAAGATGATAGATCTTTTCTTCTGGATGGTGGTTTTGATGTTACAAAAATAGTACTTGATCTGTGTGGTGGATAATAGAAGTTTTAATACCTATTTAATGAATCGTTTTCATGTCGGACTGAGTCATGATTAGGGTTTTTGTTTGGTGAAGTTGTTTTTAATGGAAGTGAAAGGGAACTGGGAAGTTTCCAGTGAAACCAGATGTCAACTGTGCCAGACCCAGTGTATATCCCTAAAAAAACCTCACAAAACAATAAGAGGCCTTGCTCCAGAGAGCGTAAGTGTGGCAAAACCAAGCTAATGAGCAAGTGAAGTAATATCAATCTCCATTTTACAGATAATTAGTGAGGAGCCCCTGGTGTCAGACCCATCCTCCGCTACAGCCTCTCAGTGACCTCACCTGGTGACAGGGCCCAGGACTGGAAACGCGCCGCTGGGAGCTGGCTGCCAGCCTGCAAAAATTCCGCATTGGCCCCTTCTCCTGGCTTTCACAAGGCTATTAAAGCTTTTCCAACTCACTGCTTGCAGTGTACTGAGAACCAGAGACCCCGGGACAGTCTGGGGGAGCGCTGTGTGCCCTGCGTTACCCACATCCTCAGCATGGTTTGCACTCACATGTAACCCGACGACATCAGATTTCAGACCTAAACTTTCAGATTTATCAGCAGCAGGCAAAATTTCTCAGCAGAGCTGCAGCTGGAAATCCCAAGCTCATACCGAGTTCTGTAACTCAGGGAGAGATTGATTTGGGTACAAAAAATATAAAAATAAAGGATGTGTGTGGAGGAGGTACAGCTCCCCCCAGTACTTCTACTACAAACAAGCTTTCTGCCTCAGCACTTTACAGCACCGTTCTCTTTTCCAGAGCCCCTCGGCTGGAATGCCGCCACACACTGCCCCACAAGTTGCTGATTCAGGCATTAATGCTTCAGGCTTGACTACACAGTGTTTTAATAAAGTAACCTGCTCCCTGGAGCTCACAGAAAGCTCATCTGAAGAACACCACCAACAGCAAATTTCTCATCCGCAGAGAGAGCTGGTAGTTTTTCCCCCAGTTCAACGCCGCTCCTTGATGAAATTCCTTTATCCCACATACAGTTAATCTGGTTTTGCCTCTCCAAACCGTAACATGTGCTCCTGCCCCAGGGGGGCTGGGGAGTCCCTCCTGCCCTCGCCCCTGTGACTCGTGCCCTGTACACAATCATTTTCAGCAGGTCACAGGTAGCCATGCTCCATCACTGCTCACGCCCTGCCAGAGCCCCTCAAAAAGGTTGGGAGAGGCAGGACACTCCTCCACATCACTCTTGGTGAGATTTGCCTTCCTTTTTTTACCAAGAAAGACTCAGATAACTCCTGTTTTAGATGGAGAGCATCCCTAAAGCCACCCTGTTTAGTCTCCACACACTGTATCTCCCAAGGAGGGAGCCACACCAAGCACTTGATATTCACTATTTATAGTGAATGATTCACAAATTCGCTATTTATAGTTTCACTATTTTTTAAAGCAAGTTTTTTCGTGTCTAGGGTTGTTGGGTTTTTGTTCTTTAATTATCATTCTTGTGCTCTCTCCTTCTGTGTGTTCACGTGTCTGGTTGGTATCAAACACCCAATCCCTCCTGAGGGCAGCAAGACTGGCAGATGCCCATGGCCTTGCACGATAGCACGGAGCTGCCCAATAATTTCAAACGCAAGATTTACTGCTGACACGTCCTGTGAGAGACTTCACCTTAAAAGAGAAAAAAGTATTGTATATTTTGAAATTTAGAACCTGAAGCAGGAAAAAAAACCCCACTAAAACCAAAAGGGTGAGATCCTCAGATAGTGCACTTCTCCAGATTCCAAAGCCACAAGGCTGTCCCAGCTGCAGGAACACATGTGGTGCAACAGTTTTTAAGAGGAAAAAAGGAGGGTGAGGTGCTCCAAAGGAGCAGTACAACATAATTTACAACGCAACGTCATTTGCGGTGCATAAAAGCAACCCCATGTCGGAGCCTTACTGACCTGAAGGTGCACATTAAGTCTCCCTTGTTTTCTTCTTAAACTGGAAATAAAATGAGAGCAATAAATTGTTTCCCACTATGACATGCGAGGGCTGACGAGAAGCCCAACCAACAGGCATTGGCAGAACTGGGAGTTTCTGTTCTCAGAACCCAGGAGGGAAGGTTTCAGCCAGGCTTTTCTCCAGGGTCAGGCTCCCCCACTGACTCAGAGATTGCTTCTATTTGCTTTTCCTATCCAAACTCCAGATACACTCATTATCTTTCTTGTTCTGTCTAAAAATAAGTCAAACATCTCCGCTTACATCCTAAGTAGCCCACTGCTGAAATCTCTCGCCTCCTGAAATTACAGTTCAAAACTCCCTTTTAATTTTTTTTTCCTTCCATTACCAGTTCTTTATACCCTGGCATACGTGGCACACGGCTTCCTGCCCTCTTCTTTCTAACTGGGCTCAGATTAATTAACAAGCAATACATTTTTCTTGATTACAACGCTAAAGCCCTTCTTTCTTCACAAATTAAAAACAAGATGATAGATCTTTTCTTCTGGATGGTGGTTTTGATGTTACAAAAATAGTACTTGATCTGTGTGGTGGATAATAGAAGTTTTAATACCTATTTAATGAATCGTTTTCATGTCGGACTGAGTCATGATTAGGGTTTTTGTTTGGTGAAGTTGTTTTTAATGGAAGTGAAAGGGAACTGGGAAGTTTCCAGTGAAACCAGATGTCAACTGTGCCAGACCCAGTGTATATCCCTAAAAAAACCTCACAAAACAACAAGAGGCCTTGCTCCAGAGAGCGTAAGTGTGGCAAAACCAAGCTAATGAGCAAGTGAAGTAATATCAATCTCCATTTTACAGATAATTAGTGAGGAGCCCCTGGTGTCAGACCCATCCTCCGCTACAGCCTCTCAGTGACCTCACCTGGTGACAGGGCCCAGGACTGGAAACGCGCCGCTGGGAGCTGGCTGCCAGCCTGCAAAAATTCCGCATTGGCCCCTTCTCCTGGCTTTCACAAGGCTATTAAAGCTTTTCCAACTCACTGCTTGCAGTGTACTGAGAACCAGAGACCCCGGGACAGTCTGGGGGAGCGCTGTGTGCCCTGCGTTACCCACATCCTCAGCATGGTTTGCACTCACATGTAACCCGACGACATCAGATTTCAGACCTAAACTTTCAGATTTATCAGCAGCAGGCAAAATTTCTCAGCAGAGCTGCAGCTGGAAATCCCAAGCTCATACCGAGTTCTGTAACTCAGGGAGAGATTGATTTGGGTACAAAAAATATAAAAATAAAGGATGTGTGTGGAGGAGGTACAGCTCCCCCCAGTACTTCTACTACAAACAAGCTTTCTGCCTCAGCACTTTACAGCACCGTTCTCTTTTCCAGAGCCCCTCGGCTGGAATGCCGCCACACACTGCCCCACAAGTTGCTGATTCAGGCATTAATGCTTCAGGCTTGACTACACAGTGTTTTAATAAAGTAACCTGCTCCCTGGAGCTCACAGAAAGCTCATCTGAAGAACACCACCAACAGCAAATTTCTCATCCGCAGAGAGAGCTGGTAGTTTTTCCCCCAGTTCAACGCCGCTCCTTGATGAAATTCCTTTATCCCACATACAGTTAATCTGGTTTTGCCTCTCCAAACCGTAACATGTGCTCCTGCCCCAGGGGGGCTGGGGAGTCCCTCCTGCCCTCGCCCCTGTGACTCGTGCCCTGTACACAATCATTTTCAGCAGGTCACAGATAGCCATGCTCCATCACTGCTCACGCCCTGCCAGAGCCCCTCAAAAAGGTTGGGAGAGGCAGGACACTCCTCCACATCACTCTTGGTGAGATTTGCCTTCCTTTTTTTACCAAGAAAGACTCAGATAACTCCTGTTTTAGATGGAGAGCATCCCTAAAGCCACCCTGTTTAGTCTCCACACACTGTATCTCCCAAGGAGGGAGCCACACCAAGCACTTGGTGGCATCTCTGGTAACGTCTGCAGGATAAACCCCTCAAAGGTTTCAGCACAAGGAACATCCAGAACTAACCAAAGCGCACGTGAAATCCTACAAGCAGGTCTCCTGATTGCAGTGGGCACTAACAGCAGCACTGCCTGTGTCTTCCCAGTGGGTGATCCTATTTCCAAAACCAAAAAAAAAACAGTAAGGAGGGAAGATGCAGCAGGGAAGGAAAGAAGGCAGCTGGTAGAAAAGACAAACTGGAGCAGTTGCTTAAAATCACAGGTTCTGGAAAGAAAAGAAAAAACATGCATCCTCTGAGGGATCCAGCTTCACATGCTTCAGTAGTGAAAAAACAAAAGCCTTTTAAGCCTCTACTGTAGGGGACAATATGAAAAAATAAGAGCTGCTAATCCTCCCTGACCCTCCCTGTGCTCTGTCTCAGTTCATGTCTACAAAACACCGGTATCATCTCTCACTTTCCAAAAATACTGCTTAGTACCTGCATTTTCATAGCACTATCCCCTGGCATCACAAATACTACCTTTTGTCTTGCTTTTCTCCTCGTCTCAAGATGTACCAGCATAATTTCTTTCTATACCAGTGGCACATTTTATAATGAAAAAGACCCCCCAACTGCTGAATTAAGTTGCTTTTCAATCTTTATCTCCGCTATAGCGCAAGACTCATTTGAAAAAGTGAGTCATTCAAATGATTTAAAGTCTTACACATTTATGAAAATTACAAAACATCTCTCGGATGGTGTAGGAAGAGTAATAAAACCACACTGCACCCAGCGGCACAAAACAACCCAGCCACCTGCCAGTTCACTCTGCTGGGAGCTGCGCTCCCCTTCCCCACCCCTCCTAGGGGGTCGGTTTGCCTTTTAGAGCCTGTAAAAACCCTCTTTTTGTGGCCTCAGTCTCTTTTTCCCCAGCCCTTCCGCACCTACGTGGTCCTTGCTGTGGCAGCGAAGTTGCTGCCAATTTACACTGGGCTGCTCTGCGCGAAGCAGCAGATGCTCCATGACTCACGCAGTGCTTACAGACACAAGTTATGGATAACAGCACGATAATTAACAATACCAAATGTCAGCTCTAAAATCCAAACATGCAGATGTTAATAATGCCCATGGCACATGATCACAGTAATTTGGGAGGCAGGGTCTGCAGCCTTTAATCAGCACCTTGCAATCCTCCAGCACTGTTTGGCCACAGCGTGGTTTCCCCCATAGACAACTCAGACAGAAACCACACAGGAGACTCCGCACATCGCAGTGGGCAAGAAGGTACCAAACCCCCGCCCTGCAGACTCCATGGGGAACCAAATACCATCTACAAAGAAGTGAACGCAATGCAGTAAAAATAAATAAATAAATTGAAAGTAAGAGATGCTGATTTTAATCTGATTTGGACGATTTTCAGTGAGTTCTGGGCATCAAAAAAGAGCCAAGCGTTCAGACAAGACAGACAACTAATTCTGGCCTTGAAAAGGAACAGAAGGAAAGAAAAAGCACCACCATCAGCACTGCTAAGAACTAAATCTCCCTGAGCAAACAGTCCTAGCCCAGCTAAGAAATACACTGCAAGTTAGATTGTAATAAGCACTGGCACACAGTGGCCCTTCCAAAACAGGCTTCAGAGCGCTCCCAGGCAGAGGTATTTCACAGCACTCTCAAGCTTTGCTTTAACTGTCACACAGAAACGCCAGGGATGACAAGAAAAAACTGAAAATACAGGGGGAATCAAAGCTGGGATTTTCCCCTGGTGACAATGTCAGAATTGGCACAGAATCGGTGTTTTCCACGGGCAGGACACACCGCCCGAGTCCCTCTGGGAGCGGCTCCTCCAGCAGCTCCCGGCACCGGCTCCACAGAAACGGCAAGGACCGAGCGCCACCTACCGGCTGCTCCGCCACCTCCCTCCCGCCGCAGCTGGAACCGCGGGCATCTCCCAACCTTCCCCGGCTGCTGCCTCGGGCACAACCACCCGAGAAGAGGGCATACAAAAATATTACAGTTGAAGGGTACGTGTAAGTCATAGAATCCTCAAGCTTTGCTTTAACTGTCACACAGAAACGCCAGGGATGACAAGAAAAAACTGAAAATACAGGGGGAATCAAAGCTGGGATTTTCCCCTGGTGACAATGTCAGAATTGGCACAGAATCGGTGTTTTCCACGGGCAGGACACACCGCCCGAGTCCCTCTGGGAGCGGCTCCTCCAGCAGCTCCCGGCACCGGCTCCACAGAAACGGCAAGGACCGAGCGCCACCTACCGGCTGCTCCGCCAGCTCCCTCCTGCCGCAGCTGGAACCGCGGCATCTCCCAACTTTCCCAGCCTGCTGCCTCGGGCACAACCACCGAGAACAGGACATACAAAAATATTTCAGTTGAAGGGTACGTGTAAGTCATAGAATCATAGAATTGCCCAGGCTGGAAGGGACCTCCAAAGGCCATCTAGTCCGACCTCCCCGCAGTCAGCAGGGACACCCCCAACTAGACCAGGTTGCCCAGGGCCTCGTCGAGCCTCTCCTTGAATATCTCCAGGGATGGGGCCTCAACCACCTCCCTGGGCAACCTGTTCCAGTGCTCCACCACCCTCACAGTGAAGAACCCTCTCCTCATCTCCAGTCTAAATCTGTTCCCCTCCAGCTTGAAGCCATTGCCCCTCGTCCTGTCACTGCAGGCCTTTCTAAACAGGTTCTCCCCAGCCTTCCTGTAGGCTCCCTTCAGGTACTGGAAGGCTGCTATTAGGTCTCCCCGGAGCCTCCTCTTCTCCAGGCTGAACAACCCCAGCTCCCTCAGCCTGTCCTCGTAGTGGAGGTGCTCCATCCCCCTGATCATCCTTGTGGCCCTCCTCTGGACCCTCTCCATCAGGTCCATGTCCTTCCTATATTGAGGGCTCCAGACCTGCACACAATACTCCAGGTGAGGTCTCACCAGAGCAAAGTGGCAGAATCCCCTCTCTGGACCTGCTGGCAACGCAGCTTTTGATGCAGCCCAGGATGAGATTGGCCTTCTGGGCTGCAGCTGCCCACTGCCTGCTCATGTCCAGCTTCTCATCCACCAGCACCCCCAAGTCCCTTTCCTCAGGGCTGCTTTCCAATCCCTCACCCCCTAGTTTGTATTGGTGGTGAGGATTGTTCCGGCCCAGATGCAGAGCCTTGCATTTGCTCTTGTTGAACCTCATGAGGTTCACCTGGGCCCACCTCTCCAGCCTGTCCAGGTCCTTTTGGATGACATCCCATCCCTCTGGTGTATCGACAACACCACACAGCTTGGTCCTTACAGAAGTCCTTACGAAAGAGCCTGGCAAGTCGTGAAGCTGCCTGAAGGGGCCCTGAATGCGACAGCAGGCTGATGAGAAGGGACCGCTCCAGCTGCACAGCGGTCCAGGCATCAGCCCAGCTGAGAGCAGGCACCCCCAAACCAGAAGTTCCACAAGAGGCACTAGACAGTGACTACTGTAACACTGGTTAACAGTGACTATCAGTAGGATTGAAGTTTTATTGCTAGCTATGCTGCCTGCATATAGGAGCCTGGTGTCACAACAGAGCTGGTCAAGAATCTAGAGCCAGCCAGAGAGACAGACCTTGTGAGAAAAGCAAAAAAACCTCAGCATCTATGAAGCTCTGAAGGGGTTTCACAAAACCTCAGAGTTAGCGGGTCACAAAAGTGGTACTAAAAAACAAACAAACAAACAAACAAAAAATCAAAATAATCCCCCCCTGAAATTTAGCTGGACAAACAGGCAGAGTAAAAAAGTTAATAGAAAAGATTTATTGCTTAAAACTGTCCCAGATTATGCAAAAAGGCTAGCAGGAGGTTCCCCTGGGTCAGTCTGCCAGCTCATCTCTCACCAGCACAGGGAATCTCTTGCCGCCTTCACAGAGCTGGGTGTAAATGCCCCGGTAGAGCTGCGCCGCAGAGGCCTCCGGGCAGAGCCTGGACTCCAGGACAGGCAGGAGCTCTGCCATCCCCACCTGGGCAGGAGCAAAGGAGACACGTCACCAGAACCAGTGTGCACTGTTAGGATTCCATGGAGAGAAGTGACTGCATAAATCTAACCAGAGCACTATGACTAACAGCATGCTAATTGATAGAGAGATACTTTCTTTTGTAATATTGAACAAAGGCAGAGGTGTTCATCCTCTGCTCATACAGTACACCAGCAGCCACCCCGTGTTCCTAAAGCAGCAGGAAAAATGGTGGTGCTTTCCCTCTGCTGCAGAGATGGCTCAGTGCTGGAATGAGATCAGCATCCTGGGAGAAGCCGAGGCTGATGTTGACTCAGGAGCTCTGCAACCACTCAGTGAAGCGCTTACTCACCCCGCTGGAAATCCAACCCTTCACTCATGACTGGTCCTGCCACCTCCCAGTTGGGCCACATTAATCCAAGACAGGCAGGCCAACTCCAGCCCAACCAGCAGGAGCTACAGGGGATGCTATAGGTGTCCACCACTCCCTGACCTGGCTTCTGGTTTGTTAAGCCTGGCTCAGGATCTCGGTCCACGCTGGCAAGCAGCCCACTGGCCTGTCCCAGCACAACTGACAGCACAAAGCTGTGGGGTTACAACTGTGACCAACAACTCAAGCACAGGTGAACTTCCAATCAAAAGACAAAAGGCAGCCTTTAGCACCTCATTCTTGAATTAATGCTCAGAAAGACATTTTGCCTGGGATTTTTTTACTTTTCTTTTTCAGCCTGAGCTTTCTGCACATTAAAAACCCACACAGCCTATTTACACTGCCTCCCCAGAAGAGTGGCCGATGAACTGCACATGTCCAGTCACCTCCCTCAAAGCATTTTTCAGAGGTGGAAACAAAGGAAGACCCAAACAGAATAGAGTACAGGGTGTCTGAAGGGGGTTCCCTTCCCTGTTCTCCATAAATCTCTGCATGGGGACAGGGAAGCAGAACACAGTTGCTAATCTCTGGGAAGAGCTGAGAGATGCAGACATGAAAGCTACCCAAGGGGAAAGGTGGCACATGAAGGAGTGCTGCACTGCTCTGCCTCCTGAGACAAAGCCCCTTCTCTTCTATCTGCCAGGTCAGCTCCTGATGCATAGGAATCGCAGAAACAGGCTAAGAGCTACCAGGACTTTTTATGATTCTTGGCATTTCTCTGTGGGAAGGCAATGGACAGGCCTGGCTCAGAGACATGGACATTCTTTCCCAGGGTATTTATCTCGTACCAAGCCCGTTCACTTCACCTGTGCCAAGAATTTCACCTGTCTTGCACACTCTGCACGGAGCTGCTTCAGATACTCAGAGCTCACCCAGCACAAAGCACCTACTTAGATACGTGGGCAGAGGAAATTGAGTCGGTTGCCAAAGCATCAGGCAGCAGGTTTTGGTCACTATTTCATTTTGGGCAGACAAAAATCAAAAACCTCATAACCCATAATTCAGGATTATAGCAAAGTCCCATTTGAAGACAGGCAGCAATCTATCTTCAGCCAGAGGCCTGCCACCAGTCATTCATAACCTCCCTGTCTTGCAAAAAAAATGGCTTTTCCAAAGCCTCTATCATTCAGGTCAATGGCAAAGGTTAGGTCAAAGGAGTAGATGTGATTTCATAGGTCTTCTCTGTCTTTTGCTGTTGCAGGTTGAGAAGAATAAGTGATCCCTCTGAAATAACCACTTTAGTAAGGCTGGTGGAGAGACCAACCTTCTACTGTGTTCTTAGGCAGCCTCAGAACAGTAAAATCAAGACCAGCAGCACAGTGCTTTAAGATTTAAAAGGAAAGGAACAGACAGCAGAGGAGTTCACTAGCTGGAGGTCACGCAGGAAGAGAATGACAGAGTGGGTGAGCTAATGGAACTGTAAAGGGCTGCCAAAAGGGGTCTTCAGGCATTACTCTTAAAAAGAGTTGCTAAAAAAAAACCTAAAAATCTTAGGAGAGGGTCAGACATTTAAAGGCCTTTCCTCCAGCCTTAACAAAAATGTTTAGTCTGTTGATCTAAGCAAGGCAGTGACAGGACCAGGACACGAGGATGAAGACAGAAGCACCCCTGGGAGGGCTCACTGTGCTGCTGCTCCCCCATCAAGACCCCGGGAGTCACTAAAAAAACCCCAAAAATCTTAGGAGAGGGTCAGACATTTAAAGGCCTTTCCTCCAGCCTTAACAAAAATGTTTAGTCTGTTGATCTAAGCAAGGCAGTGACAGGACCAGGACACGAGGATGAAGACAGAAGCACCCCTGGGAGGGCTCACTGTGCTGCTGCTCCCCCATCAAGACCCCGGATGCCAGCTGCTGCCCTACAACTGCCCTTTCCTTTCTCTGCACCAGGATCACTAATGCTTTCAAAAAGACTCACCTTCTGCAAGGCAATTTCTTGGTGCAGCATCGACACTCGCAGCTTCAAGGCAAATAAGTCCCTCAGCTCCTGGGAGCTGGAGTAAGAGAGGAGAGGCACAGCCAGCCCGCCTGCACTGTCACACATCTGTCCCCGGGGAGCAACACAGGCTGGAGAGCAGCTTCCTACGTCCTGGGTGCAGTCTGGGCACTGCCTCACCTGGGACCCCACAGCTGTCAGAGGGGAAAAATTGGCAGGAGGCAGAAATATGTAAGTTAAATCTGTACTTGCAGCATTTGGGATCTACTTACTCTTCCTAGAAATGAATGATTAACGGCATTGCATTAGTCAGGGTCAGCTCCTCACACATGGCATAATCAGGACATCTCAAGCTATGGCACAGAGCCTCCCCCGTCTCTCAGCAGCTCCCTCATTAGCCCTTCTGAACTCCAGCTGACAAAAGTCCCAAGCTGCTCCTGAACACAGATGGGTGGCAAACAGATACCAAGGCTTTGCTTGCCACCAGAGCATTTCACATGCTACATCACCACTCAGGATAACCAGGGGAAAAACTGCATTGGCCCCCAGTGTTGTGTGCACAGGTGGCAAACCAGGGCTCAAGCACAACTGGCCACGTTCATACCCGACTGCAAACCCAGGGGCTGGCTCACCTGCTCGCAGCAGCTGCAGCTTATGCAGGCACTGGGAAACTGTGGTTTGCAAACCCTCCAAGGTTAGAAGGCTTTCATACTCTCTTTGCAGAGTGGGATGGTCTAGAAGGGAAGCGGAGGAAAACCAGCAGGCATAAGCATACTGAAACCTTCCCCCCCGAATACCAGTTTCTAGAATGGCCTTGGGTTCCCCAGCTCCTGCCCCTTGTGTTCAGCACATGCCAAGAACACAAGACACATGGAACTGGAGCCCACTGAAATCATCTTTATTCCACCTTCTTCCCCCTCCACCCCCATTTTTTTCTCCTTACCTGCAGATTCAGCTTCCACATACTGGCTCAGAAGGGATGGGACATCCTGGAGGACCTTTAACTCCTCCTCTATCTCTGCAGGACTGAAGGCTGGCATTGGTGAGCAAAACTCAAAGGCAGCAGCTTAAGGAAGGTTTCACACCACAAGCTCTGTGCACTACCCCTGGGCCAGGCTACCTGGGATCAGGGGCCAAGGGCAAGCAGCCGGGGAAGTGGCATTGCAGGGGGAAGGCGAGGACAGCACAGCTGTGTACAGCGTGTTTGCCTCGTGGCCTTGTTTCTCTGGATGAAAAATTTTATGACTGCACTATTAAAAAAAAAAAAAAACCCACTTCTTAAGAGACCCAGCTTGAACTCCTGTTATTGGAGGCATAACTCTCCTCATCAAGAGCACGCTGCAGTGACTGCACCGCACCACGTGCCCGAGGAAGGTGAGCTGAGGAAGGATACAGTTGCCTGGATCCTCTCCATAAAATGGTTCCTTGCAGCTGCTGCATCCGCACTTGTTTGGCAGAGACGACATCTCTCCCATGCCCTGGAAATTCAGAAGGGGCAGGAGATGGAGGAGTTGTGCTCCATTGTACCAGACAGTGCTCACACCGAGCTGCGACACACCCATATGGCACATCAGCACTTCAAATACCAGCATCTTCCTCACCCTTCACTTTTCCAGGCCATTTACTAGCCATTTCCCCCTGCATTTTTGACAGATAGTATTAGATCAACAAGGACACCCTGCAGAAAGAGTTAGACACTGAAAACACCTATGTTATTTTTCCCAACTTGTTTTGAGGGGGAGGACTTACAGCCATCAGGAGAGAGAAAACACATTTCTATAAGCAGAATGTGAAAATGCAGCACAACAGTGATTCCATTGCATCACCCTACCTGTTTTTATCCCATGGGAAACAACAAATCTTCCCTTCCTTCTTGGAGGGAGGGGAGGAGGGGGAAGGGGTAAGTCATTTGCATTTCTGTACATTTACTCTGTTAGTGTTGATGTGTACAATCAGAAGAGCAGACAGGGCAAATTCTCACCCTAGCTTTTATCACAGCAATTCCTTCATATGCTAATTTTCTCCTTTAATCCTTTTTTTTTGTTTGTTTGTTATGACCAAGTGATATGTTTGGCAATAATCATGACAGCAGTGAATCAGTACCAGGGACACAAAACCAAAGTTTAAGGACAGTCCCATGAGTAAGCTCACCAGGACCTTGTATCACAGTCCTGTTTCTAAAAACATATTATACACATAATTCCAGAGAGGTGCACTTCACTAACAAAGCTTAACAGGGGGATGCACAGTCCTCATAAAATCCTTTAAGTAAAGGACTGCTTTAAAAAGCCAGTACATCTCAGCCAAAACCTGCCACGATTAAGTGAGAGCCATCAGGAGGATGCTTAAAATAGTTCTGCAGTGCCCAAGTGTCTAACCCGAGTGTGCATGTGTCTTCTCTCCATTCAAATGGGTCTTTTAAATCATGAGAGAAACTGCAGTTTTCAGAAACGTATTATGCAAAAAATAGCAAGGTTAATAGAATAGAATAAAACAGAAGTTACTAGGAAAGATGTGTTCCCTCTGTAAGGGATCTTCAAAGCAAAGGTTATTTTCAATCTGTCACAGAGTTGAAAGTAATAGTGAAGAGTGTAAAATTACACCAGAATGATTAGGATGCCGAGAGGCACAATTTACAAGTGAAAATTAAGGGAACCAAGTCTTTACAACTTGAATGGCAACTAACAAATCGGTGTCTGACAAATTGCAGTTCCCGACATTATGCAAAGAAATAGCAAGGTTAATAGAATAGGATAAAACAGAAGTTACCAGGCAAGATGCGTTCCCTCTGTAAGGGATCTTCAGAGCAAAGGTTATTTTCAATCTGTCACAGAGTTATTATGCAAAAAATAGCAAGGTTAATAGAATAGAATAAAACAGAAGTTACTAGGAAAGATGTGTTCCCTCTGTAAGGGATCTTCAAAGCAAAGGTTATTTTCAATCTGTCACAGAGTTGAAAGTAATAGTGAAGAGTGTAAAATTACACCAGAATGATTAGGATGCCGAGAGGCACAATTTACAAGTGAAAATTAAGGGAACCAAGTCTTTACAACTTGAATGGCAACTAACAAATCGGTGTCTGACAAATTGCAGTTCCCGAGAGAAGGAGGGATTCCTGAGGGTAGTGCAAGGAGCTTGTTCTGGGCTGAGAGACACAGGACTAACTTTTCTTCTAATGCTGGGGAAAAGTGCACTTTTAGAAGACTCTAGTGTCTGAATTCATGAAAATGTTTACTTTATACCCAGCCAGGCTCTGTGGGATTCAAGGTGTCAGTGTTTCAAGCCTCGCCAGGTGCAGGAATGAGGAGGAGCAAGGCCTGGGCACTTGACCCAGGCTGGCCAACAGGATTATTTCATACCACAAACATCACATTCGATATAAATTAGAAAAGTCTGCTGTGTAGCTCTCTCTCCCTTGATGGCAGTGGGTTCAGACAACTCCTTGCCCCGGTGCCAGACCCCTGAGCACACCCCAGTGCCAGACCCCTGAGCACTCCTGCAGCACTGTCAGACCCATGTTTGAAGCATTCCAGTACCCTTACAACCTGTGGATTAACTGGGATTAGCACTCTGAAAACAAAAGTAACATTAGTGGCTAGAATAACACAAAAAGCCAATATCCTCAGAAACAGCCCTGCAGAAACACGCTGTATTGGACAACGCCTGCTCTGAGCTCAGGACCCACACGCTGCGGGGTCAGTCCCCCCCACTGACCCCCAAACCAGCCACGTCTCCCCCATCTACCCTAAGCACTGCTCTGAGCTCAGGACCTACACACTGCGGGGTCAGTCCCCCCCCATTGACCCCCAAACCAGCCACGTCTCCCCCATCGCCTGCTCTGAGCTCAGGACCCACACGCTGCGGGGTCAGTCCCCCCCACTGACCCCCAAACCAGCCACGTCTCCCCCATCTACCCTAAGCACAGGGTAGTTCTAGCCTGGCCTGATCAGGCTGGGCTTACCTGGAGTTCCTGGAATAGGCTTTCCTGTAGGGAAGGGGTAGCCTCAGCTGGCACCTACAAAACAAGAGAACCATCAAACCTGACTGCCAGAGAGCAGCAGAGCCTTCAAATAAAGAAAGTAACATTTAGTTTAAATTTGAAATTAATTTAGCTATAATGGGAGATGTCAACAACCCTGGAGGCTGAACCCACAACTGCCTTCAGCCTGTCCTCCAGGAAAGAGGCTCAGTCTGCTCGTTCATTCCCACAAGCATCGCTGAGCTGACCTCCCACATCTTATCCCAGCCATCAGAGGTTCACCCAGGGTGAGGAGCTGGGAACCAAGCCCTGACAAGGCAGAGCACACACACGAAACAGCGTCTTTAAGTAAGGTGATCACTACAGACACGTGCACAGTCACAGCAATAAAGGGAGGTTTGCTTGCTCTTGGCAAGGCAGCTTTCACTGAATTTCACTGAATTTCACTGAATTTTAGAGTTGGAAGGGACCATAGAGATCATCTAGTCCAACTCCCCTGCTGAAGCAGGATTGCCTAGAGCTAGAGCATGTTACTCAGGAGCATCCAGGCGGGTCTTGAAAATCTCCAAGGAAAGGGACTCCACACCCTCCCTGGGCAGCCTGTTCCAGGGCTCTGTCACCCTCACCGTGAAGAAGTTTCTCCTCATATTTGAGTGGAACCTCTTCTGTTCCAACTTGTGCCCGTTGCCCCTCGTCCTCTCACTGGGAACCACTGAAAAGAGTCTGGCTCCCTCCTCCTTCAACCCTCCCTTGAGATACTTGTAGGCATTGATAAGGTCTCCCCTCAGCCTTCTCTTCTCCAGACTAAAGAGTCCCAGCTCTCTCAGTCTCTCCTCATAAGGGAGATGCTCCAATCCTTGAATCATCTTTGTTGCCCTTTGCTGGACTCTTTCTAGTAGTAGCTTTGCTTGGCACCACATGGCACTCAAAGAAATGGGAAAGGGACACTTCAGCTCCCACTGGGAATACGCATCTTAACCCCAAAGCAGAGTAATCCCTAACGTGTTATTGCAAAAACCTGTCAGTTAGCAGTTACAGCTAGTCACATGCAGACTACCAACACAAGACCACAGTTGGGATTTTAAGTAAATAAACATTTGAATCCAGATTCCTCTTCCCCCAGCGACTGTCACTCAGTGTCCAGCATCCCTTCCAACACCACGAGAACAGGGATAACTTCCTCCCTGCACAAACACAGGAGTTGGGCTGTGGCAGCTGAGAACAATTCCTCAACACTTTCCAGGTGCAAATTTGAACTTCACAGTTTCTTCAAAGCAAACATTACAACGAAAAGAATATAGACATTTTTTAAATTAAGACAGACTGGTCTGAATTCAAATCTTCTAAGTCAGAATCTCAGTAACATCCACTTCATAATTCTTCCTACCCCAAGCACTTGAAACAACTGCATTCTAGTCAATACTGACTTGTTTAGTTACACCAAGTATCTTAGAGGTTAAAAGGGCTAGCATTAAATCCAGATGCCATCTCTCCAAACAGCACAGGGCATATGCTTTTTGGAAAGAGAGAATTCATGCATTATATATTGGCATTAAGTAAAAAAAAAATCTAAAAAAATCAATAAGTCATAATAGAAAGTGCACTCAGAGGAAAACTAAGGCTCAAGAAAGCTCTACAGAGAGCTTTCCCAAAGAGTCACGGGGGGTATGAAATATCAATTGTCTTAATTAAAAGACTTTCCAAGTTCCAACCATCCAAGAGTAAGCCCTTAAAAATGATATCACGTGCTCAACCACAACAAAGGCTTTTAAACTTAGGTAAAAGCCTTTAAACTTAAAGGCTTTTAAAGAATCCTTCCCCTTAAGAAGGGACCGAGGAGCAGTGAAACTCAGCTGGTCTCGACAGAGCAGTCCAGGAGACCAGGCTTTGCTGATGTGCCAGCCCAAATGCCAAGCAGAACAAGAGTGAGGTGCTCATCTTCCAGCTCTTACCCCTTCTCCTGCAGCGTGACTGTCCGACGTGAGGCACTTCTTCCCAACACACCTTCAGTTGCAGGATCCTCCTTGCTGCTGGACTCTCCTAGGGAGCCACAACCTTTTTTCCCTGCATCCAATAGGTGCCTGCCAGCAGCTACAGAGTTCTTTCCCCCAGCTGAATCCCCGACAGAAAAGCTTTGCTGGTCATTAAAGGCAGATTTGGATAAGCCAGGTGTCTTTTGGGGTTCAGCTGACACACAGGTCTCTCTACCACCGACTACTGTCTTGCAACTCCTTCCTTGTTTGCCAGTCACCCCTTTTGAGGGGTTCTTCCCAGCTGTCCTGGGACCTTGAGAAACACATCTGGCTGGGGCTCTCCTTTGCAGTTTTTTCACGTCTGGCTCAGTCCTGTAAGGGGCTCTTAGCTGGTATGGAGAGGGCTTCTTCAGAGAGGCAGGCTTTTTGCTTACAGCTCTCACCTTTGTGCTCTCAGGAACATCCCCAACAGGTACAGGCACTTGTTGTTCTTCAGCATTCTTGAGGGCAGGTCCCTCACCTGCACATTTCTTTTCTGTAGTGATCTGAGCTTCTAATGGAGTTTTCAAGATGCTTTTCCTGACTTTCAGTGCCTTTGCTAAGGCCCTGTTCAGCAGTTCCAGCTCCTCCAGCTCCCTGGGCGAAGGCCTGTTCTCTGCAAGAGGAGAAAATATATCAGAAGGTCCAAACCTGGGGAGGCTGAGGGGAGACCTTATTGCTCTCTACAACTCCCTGAAAGGAGGGTGTAGAGAGGTGGGGGTCGGTCTCTTCTCCCAAGTCACAGGCGACAGGACGAGAGGAAATGGCCTCAAGTTGCACCAGGGGAGGTTCAGGCTGGATATTAGGAAAATTTTTTTCACTGAAAGGGTTATCAGACATTGGAATGGGCTGCCCAGGGAGGTGGTTGAGGCCCCATCCCTGGAGGTGTTCAAAAGACAGGTTGATGTAGTGCTGGGAGGTATGGTTTAGTGATGGTGATGCTTCTTGTTTGTTGTGCGGGTGTCTATTTTTGTCAGTTAGGTTGACGGTTGGACAAGATGATCTTTGAGGTTTTTTCCAACCTAGAAGATTCTGCGACTCTGTGATTGCCCATTTATCACTACACCAACTCACTCTTCCAGGTGCTGCAGAAGGAAACTGAGCCCAATGAATGGTGCAGTGGGTATTTTGGCCACACTCCCAGAGCAACTACACAAAGGATGCAGGCAGACTCGCCAAAAGCCTTGAAGGCCTAGGATGGATGTGAGCTACAGGAGGAGACAGTTCCCCTCCCTTTCACCAACAAGTGGCAACCACCATGTCTTGGTGAGGCCCCAAGACACCTCATTGCTGGCCCACAGGAGGAGACAGTTCCCCTGAGTCAACCTCCCCTTCGCCAACAAGTGGCAACCACCATGTCTTGGTGAGGCCTGAAGACACCTCAATGCTGGCCTTGGTTACCGTGGGATGACTCCAAGCTAACAGCAAGGGGGAAAGAGGGAGGCAGAAGGTAGAAGGGGGTTTCAAGTCAATGCAGAGCACTGGAAGGAACTCTAACTCCAAAGCGAGCTCCACCACGGCCAGGCCCTGGGCCTGTGTGACATGAGGAGTCACCAGGCCAAGAGAGAAGGGCTCACCTTGTCCATTGCCGGCGCCGGGCTCTGGCTGCGGCTGCTCCTCTTCCTCACAGCCCCTGGGGGGGAAGAAACACAGTGCCCAGGGCCAGCATCGCTGTGCGCCGACGGGCTCGGCTCCCCACACGGGCCGCGGGGCTCCCACACAGCTGCGGGGACACAATCACCCCTCCTGCCGGCCCCGGCCGGGTCCCACCGCCTCCCTCCCGGCCCAGGCCCGGAGCCGCACTCACCAGGGCCGCAGGAGGGCCCGGCTCCGCTCCGCCCGCCGCTCCAGCTCCCGCCGCCGCTCCGCGCCCTCGCTCAGCGCCGCCGACAGCGCCGCCGACAACCTGCAAGGCCCAGCGCCGTCAGCGGC
>NW_015091141.1:791888-794794 GCF_001431845.1 Calidris pugnax
CGGGCCCCCGCTCCGCCTGCCGGGCCCGGAGGGTGTCCGTGCCCGCCCAGGGGCGGCCGGCCCGCTGCCAGAGCTCCCCCAGCCCCGCCTGACCCGGGGGTGCCGCTTTTTACCTCAGCGCCTGGCTGAGGCAGCCGGCCGGCCCCTGGCGGGGGGGTCACAGCTCTCACAGAGCAGACCCGTCCCAGCAGCGTCCTGTGTCCACTCCCTCCCGAGGGTAGGGGCACAAGTTTTACTTCTCTCACACAAGGTTTTCCTTCTCTCAGCCTCGGCTGTGCCTGTGGAGCCGCCTGAGAACGCACAGCCCCCCCCCGTCACGGTGGGAGCCCCCCGGGCCGCCCCCCCAGCGGCTGGAGGTCACTCTTCGGCCTGTGCCGTGTCCTGCCCAGGGTTGGGGTCCCTGCGGGGCCCCCCCGCCGTGCTGGGCCGGCACAGGGGGAGCAGAAGGGCCGGCAGAGAGTCCCGCACCCCGGCAGGGACACCGTGCTCCGCAAACTGCTCCTCTGGCCTGCAGCAGTGACGGGGCCAACCTGGGCGTTGCTACGGTTTGAAAAACCCATAACAATTTATTTTCGTGTAGACAATCATCATAGAATCATAGAATCATAGAATCATTTCGTGTAGGCAATCATCATAGAATCATAGAATCGTCTAGGGTGGAAGAGACCCTTGGGATCATCGAGTCCAACCATCTCCCCTACTCTACAAAGTCCTCCCCTACACCATGTCCCTCAGCACTGCATCTAAACGGCCCTTAAACACAGCCAGGGATGGGGACTCCACCCCCTCCCTGGGCAGCCTGTTCCAATGCCCGACCACTCTTTCGGTGAAAAATTCTTTCCTAATGTTCAGTCTAAACCTCCCCTGTTGGAGCTTGAAGCCATTCCCTCTCATTCTGTCACTAATTACCTGTGAGAAGAGACCAGCACCAACCTCTCTACAGTGTCCTTTCACGAAGTTGTAGAGAGTGATGAGGTCTCCCCTCAGCCTCCTCTTCCTCATACTAAACAGTCCCAACTCCCTCAGCCGCTCCTCAGACGATTTGTTTTCCAGCCCCCTCACCAGCTTCGTTGCCCTCCTCTGCACTCGCTCCAGCCCCTCCAGATCTCTCTTGTATTGAGGTGCCCAAAACTGGACACAACACTCGGGAAGGGGAATTGGGGGAAACAAGGTGCAGTTTTCCCAAGCGTTAGGAGAGAGGTTAGTCCTGTGTTGCTCAACCGGGATGTGGGGTTTTCATGGAGAGGGGGATCTGCCTTGTTCTGTGCCGGTGGAAGCTGCCTAGTTGATAAGAAGGGGAATTGGGGGAAACAAGGTGCAGTTTTCCCAAGCGTTAGGAGAGAGGTTAGTCCTGTGTTGCTCAACCGGGATGTGGGGTTTTCATGGAGAGGGGGATCTGCCTTGTTCTGTGCCGGTGGAAGCTGCCTAGTTGATAAGGGGATCTCTGCAGACAGGGGGACACTGCTGGGATCCATCCTGTTGGGAATCTGGCCGTTGCTGCGGAGCGGCGCGCTGGGGAGTGCAGTTCTCCAGAAGTGCCCGTAGCTGGCACTCAGCGATGCTGTTCCAGGCAGCTGAGGAGCAGGAATCCAGTCCTCCCCCTTGCACAGCAGAACAAAAAACAACAAAAATGTAGAAAGTAGGAAAGAAGCGGTTCTTTGCCTTTGGGGGCTAAATCTTTAGGTCGAGGTGTTCATGATTTCTCTGCAGCCACGTGACCACAGAGTTTTCTAGAAAGAAAGAGATGAGAATTCCAGGTGATTCATGGAAACATGGTTTTAAAACCCCTTCTAAGACATAAAAAATCATGGAATCGATCACACAGCACATTGCAGGCCTCCACAGTCATCATCACAACATACTTCCAGGTGTAACTTGCACATTTGACAAGTGTGAAGAGGGAATTTTCTTCCTATGAAGTTCGCAACAGAATCTGAAAATTAGGCTGTCCCCTTTCTGGCGTGGATCCTGTGAATAGGTGTGAGTTCATTGTCAAAACACTGTTAACGATCCTGCTTTTGAGGTGCAATCCAAGGCAGAGTCCAGCCTGCTCTGCCGCGTGCTCAGTGGGGCTAACAGCAATATCAAACGCTCCGAAAATACTTCAATTGGCAAAACCAGTGCTGTAATGCTGTGACCCCCCCCGGGGAGCGCAGCCATGGGACAAGAAGGGCTCGCTTTTGGACAGCTGCTTCTCTCAAGTCTGCCTTCTGCAGGGTTCTCGCCAGATTTCCTTGTTGAACAAATAAGGGTTTGACTTGTGAGGGGTCTGGAGAGTAAGTCTTATGAGGAAAGGCTGAGGGAGCTGGGGTTGTTCAGTCTGGGGAAGAGGAGACTGAGGGGAGACCTTATTGCTCTCTACAACTCCCTGAAAGGAGGGTGTAGAGAGATGGGGGTCGGTCTCTTCTCCCAAGTTACAGATGATAGGACAAGGGGTAATGGGTTCAAGTTGCACCAGGGTAGGTTTAGACTGGACATTAGAAAACAATTCTTCACAGAGAGAGTGGTCGGGCATTGGAACAGGCTGCCCAGGGAGGGGGTTGAGTCCCCATCCCTGGCTGTGTTTAAGAACCGTTTAGATGTGGTGTTGGGGGATATGGTGTAGGGGAGAACTTTAGAGTAGGCTGGATGGCTGGACTCGATGATCCCGAGGGTCTCTTCTAGCCTAGATAATTCTGTGATTCTGTGACTTCAGAATATCTGGATTTTCTCTATTTTGTGCTTTGGAGCAAACAACAAATGGTCCCACCAAATGGGGATGGCCGGGGAGATGCAGTTTTACTGGGCCTCCTCCCCCAAGGGAACAATGACAGGAGCAGAGGAAATGGTCTGAAGTTGTGGCAGGGGAGGTTTAGATTAGATCTTAGGAAGAATTACTTTACTGAGAGAGTGGTCAGGCACTGGAA
>NW_015091141.1:794955-802203 GCF_001431845.1 Calidris pugnax
CCTCCCTGGGCAGCCTGTTCCAATGCCCGACCACTCTTTCGGTGAAAAATTCTTTCCTAATGTTCAATCTAAACCTCCCCTGTTGGAGCTTGAAGCCGTTCCCTCTCGTTCTGTCACTAATTACCTGTGAGAAGAGACCAGCACCAACCTCTCTACAGTGTCCTTTCATGAAGTTGTAGAGAGTGATGAGGTCTCCCCTCAGCCTCCTCTTCCTCATACTAAACAGTCCCAACTCCCTCAGCCGCTCCTCAGACGATTTGTTTTCCAGCCCCCTCACCAGCTTCGTTGCCCTCCTCTGCACTCGCTCCAGCACCTCCAGATCTCTCTTGGATTGAGGTGCCCAAAACTGGACACAATACTCGGGAAGGGGAGTCGGGGGAAACAAGGTGCAGTTTTCCCAAGCGTTAGGAGAGAGGTTAGTCCTGTGTTGCTCAACCGGGATGTGGGGTTTTCATGGAGAGGGGGATCTGCCTTGTTCTGTGCCGGTGGAAGCTGCCTAGTTGATACGGGGATCTCTGCAGACAGGGGGACGCTGCTGGGATCCATCCTGTCGGGATCCGGCCGTTGCTGCGGAGCGGCGCGCTGGGGAGTGCAGTTCTCCAGAAGTGCCCGTAGCTGGCACTCAGCGATGCCTGTTCCAGGCAGCTGAGGAGCAGGAATCCAGTCCTCCCCCTTACACAGCAGAACAAAAAACAACAAAAATTTAGAAAGTAGGAAAGAAGTGGTTCTTTGCCTTTGGGGGCTAAATCTTTAGGTCGAGGTGTTCATGATTTCTCTGCAGCCACGTGACCACAGACTTTTCTGGAAAGAAAAAGATGAGAATTCCAGGTGATTCATGGAACCATGGTTTTAAAACCCCTTCTAAGACATAAAAAATCATGGAATCGATCACACAGCACATTGCAGGCCTCCACAGTCATCATCACAACATACTTCCAGGTGTAACTTGCACATTTGACAAGTGTGAAGAGGGAATTTTCTTCCTATGAAGTTCGCAACAGAATCTGAAAATTAGGCTGTCCCCTTTCTGGCGTGGATCCTGTGAATAGGTGTGAGTTCATTGTCAAAACACTGTTAACGATCCTGCTTTTGAGGTGCAATCCAAGGCAGAGTCCAGCCTGCTCTGCCGCGTGCTCAGTGGGGCTAACAGCAATATCAAACGCTCCGAAAATACTTCAATTGGCAAAACCAGTGCTGTAATGCTGTGACCCCCCCCGGGGAGCGCAGCCATGGGACAAGAAGGGCTCGCTTTTGGACAGCTGCTTCTCTCAAGTCTGCCTTCTGCAGGGTTCTCGCCAGATTTCCTTGTTGAACAAATAAGGGTTTGACTTGTGAGGGGTCTGGAGAGTAAGTCTTATGAGGAAAGGCTGAGGGAGCTGGGGTTGTTCAGTCTGGGGAAGAGGAGACTGAGGGGAGACCTTATTGCTCTCTACAACTCCCTGAAAGGAGGGTGTAGAGAGATGGGGGTCGGTCTCTTCTCCCAAGTTACAGATGATAGGACAAGGGGTAATGGGTTCAAGTTGCACCAGGGTAGGTTTAGACTGGACATTAGAAAACAATTCTTCACAGAGAGAGTGGTCGGGCATTGGAACAGGCTGCCCAGGGAGGGGGTTGAGTCCCCATCCCTGGCTGTGTTTAAGAACCGTTTAGATGTGGTGTTGGGGGATATGGTGTAGGGGAGAACTTTAGAGTAGGCTGGATGGCTGGACTCGATGATCCCGAGGGTCTCTTCTAGCCTAGATAATTCTGTGATTCTGTGACTTCAGAATATCTGGATTTTCTCTATTTTGTGCTTTGGAGCAAACAACAAATGGTCCCACCAAATGGGGATGGCCGGGGAGATGCAGTTTTACTGGGCCTCCTCCCCCAAGGGAACAATGACAGGAGCAGAGGAAATGGTCTGAAGTTGTGGCAGGGGAGGAGATCTTAGGAAGAATTACTTTACTGAAAAAGTGGTCAGTGGTCAGGCACTGGAACAGCCTGCCCAGGGAGGTGGTGGAATCACCATCCCTGGAGGTATTTAAGAAACGTGTAAATGTGGCACTTCAGGGCATGCTCTAGTGCCCGAGATTGTGGGGGTCTTTGTATGGTATGTGTGGTTGGACTGGGTGATCTCCGAGGTCCTTTGCAATCACTAAGATTCTGTGATTCTGCTTTAACTCAGCAGAGGGCCGAGTGCTGCCGTAGCTGCCAGCATCTCCCGCTGCTCTGGGAGAACACAGCCTGGGCGCTCGCTTACAGATCTTGTTAGGCACCTGGATGCTGTTGACATTTAAGCAATTAAAAACAACCAAAAAGGGGATCAGACTGCTGTTATCCAGGAAAGTCACCTGAGGCCCCAAGCCCACTGAAGTAGCGCTACTGACGTCGGCAGCTTTTGCGTCAAGTCTCTGTGGTTTAGAAGTGCTAAAAAAGGAAGATGCCCGAACCCCAAGAAGCATTTTGTATTTGAGGTGAACCAGGCATGTCACCCCTCCAAAACCTCTGGCTTTTGCAGGCAGTAAGATTCCTATTAATGGCTAAGAAAGCTTTAGTGCAAGCCCTTCGCCGTTAATCTGCATCTAGCTGGGAAGAAGGACCGATGACCATGTGCATGCTGCCTCCAAGTCAAGGTCAAGGTCAGGTGAGTGTCACTGCCACCACAGAATTAGGAGGGGCAGCACATGGGGAGGTGGAGAGGGCAAGACTGTGACTGCCCCTTCCAAGCTCAGCGGGCACTGCACGGGTTAAACTCTGGAGTGAAGCCATGGTGCAAGAGTTGGGGTGAGGTGCTAATTAGCAGGTGGAGAGCAGAAACTCTCTGACAGAGATAAACCCACTTCTCTGCTGGCTCTCAGGGCTCAAAGCATGCCTGCTTTTGACATAACAGCCCAGGTGCTGTAAGAGCTCCCTGCCTGCACTGGACAGACCCTCCACTCCCATCCACACCTCCATGATGGGCTCCTACTGCCTCTCCTTCCCTCGGGTCTTGCATCAGGGCAGCTGCCGGTAAATCAGTTCAGACCTTCTCTTGTGGGTGGTTGGCTTTCCAGTGGATCATCTGGCAAGCCCAGTTGAAAAAATCCAAGGGATTTGTATCTAATTCTTTCCACTGGAAGCAGCTCATGGTAGAAAGGGTAAATGCAGCAAAGAGCCGTGTTCTGTTCATGTAGTGACGGGCCCTGGCCCAGTACAGACCTGACCTGCTGGCACAGTTGGCACAGGAGACATTTCCATCAGGGCTGAGGGGTTGGGTTTTAAATCAGCAGAGTCTGAATTATGGTTTGACTTCCTGGCATTGCTTGCTGGGAAAATGCTGGGTGCCACGACATGACACACATGCTAAGTAACTTTTAAACTGGCAGAAATTACTACCCAAAGAATTATTTACAAAAGATATGTAGGTTAAAATACCTGTGCGACACACAAGTGGCAGCTGCTGGCCATCACAGCTCTGCCCCCAGCTATTTTTGGTACCTGCAGTGATGAGGCACTTTGCATAGATGAGATGTCAGGGAAATTACAGTGTCAGCACCCGTTGCTTAGGTTGACAGGTGCCAGGTGATATTCTGCAATCCATATTCCTTCTTTACTGAGAGCCCAACTGTCAAATACCTGCAGGTTAATAAAAAGAGTTGTACAGGCACTTGGATCTCCTGCTGGGTGCCTAAAGGTCTTTGGAAATGCAGCCCATAGTCCATCATGGTAGGACTCCCTCGGGTAAAAATTCAAGTAGGCATCACACTTGGATGAACACCGAAGAAAAAAGAGAAGCAGGAGATAAACCTCATTGCTAATAAACCTACCCCCATTTCTTTATTATATCACATAAGCTGTGCTCCTCCTGTGTGCTGCCCATGGAGATCAGTGTGATCTGCTGAGTTGATGCAGGAAAATTCTCCCTGCATATACAGGGGTAACATCCTATACAAACTCTTCAGGTTCTGGGGACATGCCTTAAAGACCGAGGGCATTCCCCCACACTCTCCTCTGGGTCCCAAACCATTCTAGTTTGAGCCAAGGAAGAAGAAAACCTCCCAATGCTTCCAGTGTAGGCCTGGGCATATTGCTATGCTGCTGGAAAAATGCATTAATGTCCAAAGATCCTTCTTCAGCTCTTCTTGTCGTTTCTTTGGAGCAAAGACTCCAGGAAATGAATCTGTGGGAAACAGCAGTTATAAATAGATTCCCAGACCCTGCATCTTGCTGCAGCCCAAATCCCTGCAGAATTCACATGGCTATCGGCAAGACGGGATGGGAAGGGGATGATGTGACATGTCTCAGAGAGATAATGTCTTGTGGCAGGTTGCAGCTGCAAGTGAAGGGTGTCAATATGCAGCATTGATCTTGCTGGGGCACCCAGTGGGTGCTGTGTCCAGCCAGACACTGGGCAGATTCCCAAGGTGCAGGTCTGTCGTGGTTTCTGTTGGGATAGAGCTAACTTTTTTATTAGCAGCTGGCACAGTGCTATGTTTTGGGTTTGGGACGAGGAATGCTTTTGATAGCACACTGGTGTTTTCAGTTGTTGCTGAGCTCCCAAGGCCTTTTCTGCTCCTCATACCACCCCTCCAGCGAGCAGTCAGGAGGCGACACTGCCATGACAGCTATCCCCAGCTGACCAAAGGGACAGTCCATGCCATATGCTGTCATGTTCAGTATGTAAAGCTGGGAGAAGAAGAAGGAAACGGGAAATGTTTGGTGTTATGGCATTTATCTTCCCAAGTCACTGTTATGTGTGATGGAGCCCGGCTTTCCTGGGGGTGGCAGCCTGGGATGTTCAACCTGCCTGCTGGTGGGAAACAATGAATGAATTTCTTGGTTTGTTTTTCTTGCATGCGTGCGTTTTGCTCTACCTTTTAAACTGGCTTTATCTCAACCCATGAATTTTTTTTTTCTTACTCTTACTCTTACTCTTCCCATTCTCTCCCCCATCCAAACTGGGGGGGGTGAGCAAGTGGCTGCGTGGTTCTAGCTGCTGGTTGGGGTTAAACCACAACAAGGTCACAGGCTACATGGGTTTCTAAAATCAGGACAAGTCTCTCCTCTTATGAGGAGAGACTGAGAGAGCTGGGACTCTTTAGTCTGGAGAAGAGAAGGCTGAGGGGAGACCTTATCAACGCCTACAAGTATCTCAAGGGAGGGTTGAAGGAGGAGGGAGCCAGACTCTTTTCAGTGGTTCCCAGTGAGAGGACGAGGGGCAACGGGCACAAGTTGGAACATAAGAGGTTCCACTCAAATATGAGGAGAAACTTCTTCACGGTGAGGGTGACAGAGCCCTGGAACAGGCTGCCCAGGAGGGTGTGGAGTCCCCTTCCTTGGAGATTTTCAAGACCCGCCTGGATGCTCCTGAGTAACATGCTCTAGCTCTAGGCAATCCTGCTTCAGCAGGGGAGTTGGACTAGATGATCTCTGTGGTCCCTTCCAACTCTAAAATTCAGTGAAATTCAGTGAAATTCAGTGAAATTCAGTGATCAGCTTTCTAAAACTGGCTAGGTGCAAAATGCTGACAGCAGGGACGCTCTTGCAGGGGAATACTCTGCTCTGCATCCTCATCCTCTTCCTAAACTGCAGGTTACATTTTATCGGCCCAATGAAAGTCTTACATGTGTGAAACCACAAAACAGCTGTGGCCACAGTACGTATCCAAGTTGGAAAAGAGTACAGCTAAAGCGGGAAGATCCAGAAAGAAAAGGGAAGATCTTTCCAAACATGATCTCCTGAGGCATGAGAGTCCGTACATCAGCTTGGCACTTGGGAAAGGGGAAAACCCAGCCTGGGGAATGCAGGGCTCTGGCAGCTGGATTTGGATTCCTCTGCTTGGCGTTACCTTGGGCTCCAGCAGCACTCGCACTGGATGCTTCAGCTCCCTCAGTGGGACCACACTCACATGAGCTGGTGGGACGAGCCTTGTTCCAGAGGCTCTGACCTCAGCGCTGGAGCTCAGGGCAGGCAGCGGGCAGGGAGGGGAGCATCTGCTGTCCCACAAGAATTCCCACCAACGACACAGGCCAAAGCTCTGGCCCGCAGAGTGGGTGATCTCTGCCCGAGCTGTGCAGATCCGGTACGGCTCTCGAGAGATGCTGTTTGGCCATGTGGGTGGAAGGAAGTGAGGTACTGTGGTTTGGGGGAGAAAACATTGTTTCAGCAAGGAGAGCTGTGCTGTGGAGTGAGACTCAGGGACAGGGAAAGCTATGAATCTGGAGATTTGGCTGGAGTGTTTGGAAAACATCTGCAGCAATTCATCACACAGCCCCTGTGAACACCATGTGCGGAGCGTTCTGCCTCTGGCTGCTGTGTTACTCTGCCAGTGGGGTTTTTTGACATGCTGCCGTAACAACAGGGTCTTTCCTCCCATCTCCCAGTAGAAAATGATGCATTTAACACACGCAAGTCCCCATAAAAGCAGGCCAGCAGTTTGTATGCCAGAGGGGAAGCAGTGGATTAATGCCCCGCCTGGGGAGTGAATGTGTTAAAGATCATCACATTAGCACATCTTCAAAATCCTGAACCCAAGCTAAGTCTTGGTTCACACCAAATCAATGTCCCTCGGAACTGTCGGACAGGAGGAGGAAAGGGGCTTGTCCTGTTGTTTGTGGCCAGTCCCTGTATTGCTAAGGTATTTGGGGCTGTTTTGCCCTCTCATAAGCTGATTTACAGTCTGGGAAAACGCAGCCAGATGGAAACCCAGTCCTTCCTTCCCACCCCCCAACCTTCTCACAGTGTGGATTCTTGTGAAAAGGCGAAGGAGTTGTGGGACAAAGAGCACCCATCCACAGACCAGGGTTTGTCCTGCTGAGGACTCATGCACTGGGGCTCAGGGTAGCGTTGGGCAGACTTCCAGAGTGCCTCACCAGAGCTCTCACAAGTGCCATGCTCCTCCACGCCTCCCCAAACATCGTTGCTTCCTGGCTGCTTCACTTCTGGGGGCAGGAGAGAGACTCTCCTGCACCAGCACCACTGCTGCCCACGGAGAGGTCCCTGGGAGAGCCCCAGCAGACAGGACTCCCTCAGAGCGAACTGCTTCTTCACCCAGCGTGTGTTTCTGTGCTGGAAAGCCTTAAACAATCCTGCTGGAGAGCGCTGCTGTGAGATTTGCATGACCACTTGATGCTGGGCGTGTTTGCACACCAGCAGTTAGTTCCCTGGGAAGAGCAGCGCCTGGGGATGGGGCAGGGGGGTGGTGAACTCTGGGCTCATCGCCACTGGAGGCTGCGGATGCCAAAGGTTGCGTGGGTTAAAAGGAAAAAAAAAAAATCTTGAGAAGCTTCA
>NW_015091141.1:805054-822311 GCF_001431845.1 Calidris pugnax
TTCTGTCACTAATTACCTGTGAGAAGAGACCAGCACCAACCTCTCTACAGTGTCCTTTCACGAAGTTGTAGAGAGTGATGAGGTCTCCCCTCAGCCTCCTCTTCCTCACACTAAACAGTCCCAGCTCCCTCAGCCGCTCCTCATACGATTTGTTTTCCACCCCCCTCACCAGCTTCGTTGCCCTCCTCTGCACTCGCTCCAGCACCTCCAGATCTCTCTTGTATTGAGGTGCCCAAAACTGGACACAACACTCGGGAAGGGGAATTGGGGGAAACAAGGTGCAGTTTTCCCAAGCGTTAGGAGAGAGGTTAGTCCTGTGTTGCTCAACCGGGATGTGGGGTTTTCATGGAGAGGGGGATCTGCCTTGTTCTGTGCCGGTGGAAGCTGCCTAGTTGATACGGGGATCTCTGCAGACAGGGGGACGCTGCTGGGATCCATCCTGTCGGGATCCGGCCGTTGCTGCGGAGCGGCGCGCTGGGGAGTGCAGTTCTCCAGAAGTGCCCGTAGCTGGCACTCAGCGATGCCTGTTCCAGGCAGCTGAGGAGCAGGAATCCAGTCCTCCCCCTTACACAGCAGAACAAAAAACAACAAAAATTTAGAAAGTAGGAAAGAAGTGGTTCTTTGCCTTTGGGGGCTAAATCTTTAGGTCGAGGTGTTCATGATTTCTCTGCAGCCACGTGACCACAGACTTTTCTGGAAAGAAAAAGATGAGAATTCCAGGTGATTCATGGAACCATGGTTTTAAAACCCCTTCTAAGACATAAAAAATCATGGAATCGATCACACAGCACATTGCAGGCCTCCACAGTCACCATCACAACATACTTCCAGGTGTAACTTGCACATTTGACAAGTGTGAAGAGGGAATTTTCTTCCTATGAAGTTCGCAACAGAATCTGAAAATTAGGCTGTCCCCTTTCTGGCGTGGATCCTGTGAATAGGTGTGAGTTCATTGTCAAAACACTGTTAACGATCCTGCTTTTGAGGTGCAATCCAAGGCAGAGTCCAGCCTGCTCTGCCGCGTGCTCAGTGGGGCTAACAGCAATATCAAACGCTCCGAAAATACTTCAATTGGCAAAACCAGTGCTGTAATGCTGTGACCCCCCCCGGGGAGCGCAGCCATGGGACAAGAAGGGCTCGCTTTCGGACAGCTGCTTCTCTCAAGTCTGCCTTCTGCAGGGTTCTCGCCAGATTTCCTTGTTGAACAAATAAGGGTTTGACTTGTGAGGGGTCTGGAGAGTAAGTCTTATGAGGAAAGGCTGAGGGAGCTGGGGTTGTTCAGTCTGGGGAAGAGGAGACTGAGGGGAGACCTTATTGCTCTCTACAACTCCCTGAAAGGAGGGTGTAGAGAGATGGGGGTCGGTCTCTTCTCCCAAGTTACAGATGATAGGACAAGGGGTAATGGGTTCAAGTTGCACCAGGGTAGGTTTAGACTGGACATTAGAAAACAATTCTTCACAGAGAGAGTGGTCGGGCATTGGAACAGGCTGCCCAGGGAGGGGGTTGAGTCCCCATCCCTGGCTGTGTTTAAGAACCGTTTAGATGTGGTGTTGGGGGATATGGTGTAGGGGAGAACTTTAGAGTAGGCTGGATGGCTGGACTCGATGATCCCGAGGGTCTCTTCTAGCCTAGATAATTCTGTGATTCTGTGACTTCAGAATATCTGGATTTTCTCTATTTTGTGCTTTGGAGCAAACAACAAATGGTCCCACCAAATGGGGATGGCCGGGGAGATGCAGTTTTACTGGGCCTCCTCCCCCAAGGGAACAATGACAGGAGCAGAGGAAATGGTCTGAAGTTGTGGCAGGGGAGGTTTAGATTAGATCTTAGGAAGAATTACTTTACTGAGAGAGTGGTCAGGCACTGGAAGAGCCTGCCCAGGGAGTTGGTGGAGTCACCATTCCTGGAGGTATTTTAGAAACGTGTAAATGTGGCACTTCAGGGCATGCTCTAGTGCCCGAGATTGTGGGGGTCTTTGTATGGTATGTGTGGTTGGACTGGGTGATCTCCGAGGTCCTTTGCAATCACTAAGGTTCTGTGATTCTACTTTAACTCAGCAGAGGGCCGAGTGCTGCCGTAGCTGCCAGCATCTCCCGCTGCTCTGGGAGAACACAGCCTGGGCGCTCGCTTACAGATCTTGTTAGGCACCTGGATGCTGTTGACATTTAAGCAATTAAAAACAACCAAAAAGGGGATCAGACTGCTGTAATCCAGGAAAGTCACCTGAGGCCCCAAGCCCACTGAAGTAGCGCTACTGACGTCGGCAGCTTTTGCGTCAAGTCTCTGTGGTTTAGAAGTGCTAAAAAAGGAAGATGCCCGAACCCCAAGAAGCATTTTGTATTTGAGGTGAACCAGGCATGTCACCCCTCCAGAACCTCTGGCTTTTGCAGGCAGTAAGATTCCTATTAATGGCTAAGAAAGCTTTAGTGCAAGCCCTTCGCCGTTAATCTGCATCTTGCTGGGAAGAAGGACCGATGACCATGTGCATGCTGCCTCCAAGTCAAGGTCAAGGTCAGGTGAGTGTCACTGCCACCACAGAATTAGGAGGGGCAGCACACGGGGAGGTGGAGAGGGTAAGACTGTGACTGCCCCTTCCAACCTCAGCGGGCACTGCACGGGTTAAACTCTGGAGTGAAGCCATGGTGCAAGAGTTGGGGTGAGGTGCTAATTAGCAGGTGGAGAGCAGAAACTCTCTGACAGAGATAAACCCACTTCTCTGCTGGCTCTCAGGGCTCAAAGCATGCCTGCTTTTGACATAACAGCCCAGGTGCCATAAGAGCTCCCTGCCTGCACTGGACAGGCCCTCCACTCCCGTCCACACCTCCATGATGGGCTCCTGCTGCCTCTCCTTCCCTCGGGTCTTGCATCAGGGCAGCTGCCGGTAAATCAGTTCAGACCTTCTCTTGTGGGTGGTTGGCTTTCCAGTGGATCATCTGGCAAGCCCAGTTGAAAAAATCCAAGGGATTTGTATCTAATTCTTTCCACTGGCAGCAGCTCATGGTAGAAGGGGTAAATGCAGCAAAGAGCCGTGTTCTGTTCATGTAGTGACGGGCCCTGGCCCAGTACAGACCTGACCTGCTGGCACAGTTGGCACAGGAGACATTTCCATCAGGGCTGAGGGGTTGGGTTTTAAATCAGCAGAGTCTGAATTATGGTTTGACTTCCTGGCATTGCTTGCTGGGAAAATGCTGGGTGCCACGACATGACACACATGCTAAGTAACTTTTAAACTGGCAGAAATTACTACCCAAAGAATTATTTACAAAAGATATGTAGGTTAAAATACCTGTGCGACACACAAGTGGCAGCTGCTGGCCATCACAGCTCTGCCCCCAGCTATTTTTGGTACCTGCAGTGATGAGGCACTTTGCATAGATGAGATGTCAGGGAAATTACAGTGTCAGCACCCGTTGCTTAGGTTGACAGGTGCCAGGTGATATTCTGCAATCCATATTCCTTCTTTACTGAGAGCCCAACTGTCAAATACCTGCAGGTTAATAAAAAGAGTTGTACAGGCACTTGGATCTCCTGCTGGGTGCCTAAAGGTCTTTGGAAATGCAGCCCATAGTCCATCATGGTAGGACTCCCTCGGGTAAAAATTCAAGTAGGCATCACACTTGGATGAACACCGAAGAAAAAAGAGAAGCAGGAGATAAACCTCATTGCTAATAAACCTACCCCCATTTCTTTATTATATCACATAAGCTGTGCTCCTCCTGTGTGCTGCCCATGGAGATCAGTGTGATCTGCTGAGTTGATGCAGGAAAATTCTCCCTGCATATACAGGGGTAACATCCTATACAAACTCTTCAGGTTCTGGGGACATGCCTTAAAGACCGAGGGCATCCCCCCACTCTCTCCTCTGGGTCCCAAACCATTCTAGTTTGAGCCAAGGAAGAAGAAAACCTCCCAATGCTTCCAGTGTAGGCCTGGGCATATTGCTATGCTGCTGGAAAAATGCATTAATGTCCAAAGATCCTTCTTCAGCTCTTCTTGTCGTTTCTTTGGAGCAAAGACTCCAGGAAATGAATCTGTGGGAAACAGCAGTTATAAATAGATTCCCAGACCCTGCATCTTGCTGCAGCCCAAATCCCTGCAGAATTCACATGGCTATCGGCAAGACGGGATGGGAAGGGGATGATGTGACATGTCTCAGAGAGATAATGTCTTGTGGCAGGTTGCAGCTGCAAGTGAAGGGTGTCAATATGCAGCATTGATCTTGCTGGGGCACCCAGTGGGTGCTGTGTCCAGCCAGACACTGGGCAGATTCCCAAGGTGCAGGTCTGTCGTGGTTTCTGTTGGGATAGAGCTAACTTTTTTATTAGCAGCTGGCACAGTGCTATGTTTTGGGTTTGGGACGAGGAATGCTTTTGATAGCACACTGGTGTTTTCAGTTGTTGCTGAGCTCCCAAGGCCTTTTCTGCTCCTCATACCACCCCTCCAGTGAGCAGTCAGGAGGCAACACTGCCATGACAGCTGTCCCCAGCTGACCAAAGGGACAGTCCATGCCATATGCTGTCATGTTCAGTATGTAAAGCTGGGAGAAGAAGAAGGAAACGGGAAATGTTTGGTGTTATGGCATTTATCTTCCCAAGTCACTGTTATGTGTGATGGAGCCCGGCTTTCCTGGGGGTGGCAGCCTGGGATGTTCAACCTGCCTGCTGGTGGGAAACAATGAATGAATTTCTTGGTTTGTTTTTCTTGCATGCGTGCGTTTTGCTCTACCTTTTAAACTGGCTTTATCTCAACCCATGAATTTTTTTTTTCTTACTCTTACTCTTACTCTTCCCATTCTCTCCCCCATCCAAACTGGGGGGGGTGAGCAAGTGGCTGCGTGGTTCTAGCTGCTGGTTGGGGTTAAACCACGACAAGGTCACAGGCTACATGGGTTTCTAAAATCAGGACAAGTCTCTCCTCTTATGAGGAGAGACTGAGAGAGCTGGGACTCTTTAGTCTGGAGAAGAGAAGGCTGAGGGGAGACCTTATCAACGCCTACAAGTATCTCAAGGGAGGGTTGAAGGAGGAGGGAGCCAGACTCTTTTCAGTGGTTCCCAGTGAGAGGACGAGGGGCAACGGGCACAAGTTGGAACATAAGAGGTTCCACTCAAATATGAGGAGAAACTTCTTCACGGTGAGGGTGACAGAGCCCTGGAACAGGCTGCCCAGGAGGGTGTGGAGTCCCCTTCCTTGGAGATTTTCAAGACCCGCCTGGATGCTCCTGAGTAACATGCTCTAGCTCTAGGCAATCCTGCTTCAGCAGGGGAGTTGGACTAGATGATCTCTGTGGTCCCTTCCAACTCTAAAATTCAGTGAAATTCAGTGAAATTCAGTGAAATTCAGTGATCAGCTTTCTAAAACTGGCTAGGTGCAAAATGCTGACAGCAGGGACGCTCTTGCAGGGGAATACTCTGCTCTGCATCCTCATCCTCTTCCTAAACTGCAGGTTACATTTTATCAGCCCAATGAAAGTCTTACATGTGTGAAACCACAAAACAGCTGTGGCCACAGTACGTATCCAAGTTGGAAAAGAGTACAGCTAAAGCGGGAAGATCCAGAAAGAAAAGGGAAGATCTTTCCAAACATGATCTCCTGAGGCATGAGAGTCCGTACATCAGCTTGGCACTTGGGAAAGGGGAAAACCCAGCCTGGGGAATGCAGGGCTCTGGCAGCTGGATTTGGATTCCTCTGCTTGGCGTTACCTTGGGCTCCAGCAGCACTCGCACTGGATGCTTCAGCTCCCTCAGTGGGACCACACTCACATGAGCTGGTGGGACGAGCCTTGTTCCAGAGGCTCTGACCTCAGCGCTGGAGCTCAGGGCAGGCAGCGGGCAGGGAGGGGAGCATCTGCTGTCCCACAAGAATTCCCACCAACGACACAGGCCAAAGCTCTGGCCCGCAGAGTGGGTGATCTCTGCCCGAGCTGTGCAGATCCGGTACGGCTCTCGAGAGATGCTGTTTGGCCATGTGGGTGGAAGGAAGTGAGGTACTGTGGTTTGGGGGAGAAAACATTGTTTCAGCAAGGAGAGCTGTGCTGTGGAGTGAGACTCAGGGACAGGGAAAGCTATGAATCTGGAGATTTGGCTGGAGTGTTTGGAAAACATCTGCAGCAATTCATCACACAGCCCCTGTGAACACCATGTGCGGAGCGTTCTGCCTCTGGCTGCTGTGTTACTCTGCCAGTGGGGTTTTTTGACATGCTGCCGTAACAACAGGGTCTTTCCTCCCATCTCCCAGTAGAAAATGATGCATTTAACACACGCAAGTCCCCATAAAAGCAGGCCAGCAGTTTGTATGCCAGAGGGGAAGCAGTGGATTAATGCCCCGCCTGGGGAGTGAATGTGTTAAAGATCATCACATTAGCACATCTTCAAAATCCTGAACCCAAGCTAAGTCTTGGTTCACACCAAATCAATGTCCCTCGGAACTGTCGGACAGGAGGAGGAAAGGGGCTTGTCCTTTTGTTTGTGGCCAGTCCCTGTATTGCTAAGGTATTTGGGGCTGTTTTGCCCTCTCATAAGCTGATTTACAGTCTGGGAAAACGCAGCCAGATGGAAACCCAGTCCTTCCTTCCCACCCCCCAACCTTCTCACAGTGTGGATTCTTGTGAAAAGGCGAAGGAGTTGTGGGACAAAGAGCACCCATCCACAGACCAGGGTTTGTCCTGCTGAGGACTCATGCACTGGGGCTCAGGGTAGCGTTGGGCAGACTTCCAGAGTGCCTCACCAGAGCTCTCACAAGTGCCATGCTCCTCCACGCCTCCCCAAACATCGTTGCTTCCTGGCTGCTTCACTTCTGGGGGCAGGAGAGAGACTCTCCTGCACCAGCACCACTGCTGCCCACGGAGAGGTCCCTGGGAGAGCCCCAGCAGACAGGACTCCCTCAGAGCGAACTGCTTCTTCACCCAGCGTGTGTTTCTGTGCTGGAAAGCCTTAAACAATCCTGCTGGAGAGCGCTGCTGTGAGATTTGCATGACCACTTGATGCTGGGCGTGTTTGCACACCAGCAGTTAGTTCCCTGGGAAGAGCAGCGCCTGGGGATGGGGCAGGGGTGTGGTGCCCATCACCACTGGAGGCTGCGGATGCCAAAGGTTGCGTGGGTTAAAAGGAAAAAAAAAAAAATCTTGAGAAGCTCAACATTCACCAGCAGCATGTGCTAGCAGCCCAGAAAGTACCCTGCATCCTGGGCTGCATCCCCAGCAGCGTGGGCAGCAGGGCCGGGGCGGGATTCGAGACACCCCCCAGGCCACCACCAGCAGAAGGACATGGAGCTGTTGGAGCGGGGCCAGAGGAAGCCATGGAGATGCTGGGAGGGCTGGAGCCCCTCTGCTGGGAGGGGGGGCTGAGAGAGTTGGGGGGTTCAGCCTGGAGAAGAGAAGGCTCCGGGGAGACCTTGGAGCCCCTTCCAGTCCCTAAAGAAGGGGCTCCAGGAAAGCTGGGGAGGGACTCTGGCTGAGGGAGGGGAGCCCTAGGAGGAGGGGGAAGGGTTGGACCCTGCAAGAGGGGAGATGGAGCTGAGCTGTGGGGAAGAACTTGTTTGGTGTGAGGGTGGTGAGAGCCTGGCCCAGGTTGCCCCGAGAAGCTGTGGCTGCCCCATCCCTGGAGGGGTTCAAGGGCAGGTTGGAGGGGGCTTGGAGCAACGTGGTGTGGTGGGAGGTGTCCCTGCCCAGGGCAAGGGGGTTGGAACTAGGTGATCTTTAAGGTCCCTTCCAACCCAAACCATTCTGTGATTCTATGCTCGTAGCTCTGGGGAAGGAGGTCTCTCACCCACAGTTTGCAGGGGAAATAACACTGCATGTTGTCTGGTTGCATACTGTGTCCTGTGCTTCTATTTGCCACAGGTACAAACGGAGTGCTGGGCTTGGTGTCATCAATATGGACTGGGGAAGGACGTCTCTCACCCATAGTTTGCAGGGGAAATAACACTGCATGTTCTCTGGTTGCATGCTGTGTCCTGTGCTTCTATTTGCCTCAGGTACAAATGGAGTGCTGGGCTTGGTGTCATCAATATGGATGGCTTTTGATGCTGAACCCTCTGTCCATCACGGAGTACACACTGAGCAGCCTCTGGCCCGTGGTGATGGGCACACAAAGGCTGAGGGGGGTGGGGACATTGGCCACACTGGCAATTGCATTTGGATGTGACCCCGAGCCTCTGACACCAGGGAGCTCAGGCTCTGGCTGAAGCTGTTATCTCACAGAGTTGTTCATAAATGTACAACAAATTTATTTCCTTCTCTGCAGTTGTAATACTCATGGATAAAGGCTAAAATGCGATGGCTTTTGATGCTGAACCCCCTGTCCATCACGGAGTACACACTGAGCAGCCTCTGGCCCGTGGTGGTGGGCACACAAAGGCTGAGGGGGGTGGGGACATTGGCCACACTGGCAATTGCATTTGGATGTGACCCCGAGCCTCTGACACCAGGGAGCTCAGGCTCTGGCTGAAGCTGAGATTGAATCTGAGCCCCATGGAGGACGAAGAGGAGCAAGGACCAAGGACAAATCTTTTCCTGTTTCTCTCAGGGTTGTTGGTAAATGTACAACAAATTTATTTCCTTCTCTGCAGTTGTAATACTCATGGATAAAGGCTAAAATGCTGCTGTCTCTTTGCTAACTAGAGGAACTTCAAACACCGGGCACGTGTACCTCAGAGAGACAAGGCTTCCCAGTCAAACACATTTACATTTTTTCCTAAATGTCTTCCTTCCAGGTGAAGAAAGGGACACCAAACCATTAACTTTTACAGGGCCTATTTTTTTCCCATCTCAAGATATTTTTTAGGCTTGTTTTGCTGTGCTTGTTTGGGAAGTGTCTGTGCAGTGGGATGGGGGAGAGCACAGCTGGGCTCAGCCTGGCCACCCCCCTGTCCCACTGCCTCTGCCACCTCTGTGGGCATTGGCTGTGGAGCACGTAAGGAAAGAGTTTACCATGGTCCCATGCTCTCTATCTGCCCAGAGCCAGCAACTGGTCAAACTGGGCACTGCTGCAGCAGCTCTTTGTGGCTACCCCAGGCATCAGGCTGACTGCTGGAGGAGGTGATGCCTGCTGTGTGAGCAGGACCTAGCCCAGGAACCAGGCTGACTGGAGGACTGTTGGAGGTGATGCCTGCTGTGTGAGCAGGACCTGGTGTAACTGTGCAGGCTCTTGGTCGGGATGGTCCATGCTCCTGCAGCACAGAAGATTTAAATTGGTGAAAGTCCAACGGTTTGGAAACCAATGCGATGCCAGGTACAAACTGGAAGAGACCTGGCGGTAACCGTACAAATAAATCTGCTTCAGCACCTACTGAAATAGAACACACTGAGAAAGAAAAATGTCCAGAGACTCCTATATCTGTGTAAACAGAGGCCACACAGTCAGAGTCCTTTGGGCTGCTCTGCTACCAAAGGACAATAAGCCTCCAGAGACTCCTATATCCATGTAAACAGAGACCACAGTCAGAGTCCATTGGGCTGCTCTGCTACCAAAGGACAATAAGCAATGGCTTTATGAATTGCCTTTCCTAATCACACTTTTATTAGGTTCCCTATTTAGTTAATAATTAGGAGTTAGAGGAGAAGGGAAATGCCTCCTCCAGACTCACTCCTGTGAGCCTGTGGTGCAGTGACTGATGCTAGAAGAGGCTGCAGTAATATATTTAGATTTTAATAGAGCATTTGACACTGTCTCTCAAAGTTTTCTGCGCAAAACTGATTAGGACAGGCTATATGTGAAAGCTGATAATGGAAAAGAGTGCATCAGGTGGAGGAAGTTTCTACAAACATCACTGCCAGATTAAGATCTGATTAATCAATTCAGACACATCAGATTAACATCATCTTCATCTTTGCTGCCCATCTCAGACGAGACCTTTCGGCTCCAGGCCATCACATTATCTCTTGCATAGGTAAGAGCGTTTGATGAGCTCCATCCCGTTCCCCGTGGGCAGCAATCATGCTCAGAGTTGAGCTGCTTGTTTTCCTTTGTTCAGTTTCATCTTCCTCGTCTAGAATTCAACACTTTCTGCAAGTCTCCATGGGCTGGAAATCTCCTTTTCATTACTCCTGAACTTGATTTAAAACACAAAACAGAGGTTTTTCAAGGCACTTTCAGCTAGAATGACTTCCAAATTTTTTATGCCTCTTAGTGCATTCAGCTGAAACCGAATAAGAATCTTTCATATCAAGTGATTTTGAAATGCCCCAGATGTGCAGACGTGTGCATATCATCTCTGGAAGGACTTCTGATTTCTACTCGCATCTCACAGTTTCTTGCTCACGCGTCTGCTGGGAGCGCATCCTCGCATTCACGGGTGCTATCTGTGCCAGAATAACCTTCCACTTCCCATCCTTGCCGCAAGGTCGGCATTATCAGACAGCTCCAGCTCTCAGATTTATTCACAAAAGTTCCCATCTGCTGTGTTTGATGTGAAAAGAATGTAAATTCCTTTCCTGTATCATCATTTTAGTGCCTCATATCTGGAAAAAAATATTAGTGGTGGGCACCTGGAACATCTTGGAAGGGTCGTTGTTTCCATACCATGTCATCTGCCTGAAGCAGTGATTCTCCACCTCCTGAACAGCTTCACACTGCTTTAGTACCTCCACTGAGCTGCCCAACCGACTCATCAGCAGAGATCAGCAGAGAGCAACAGAGTCCACTCATCAGCAGAGGTAATTAGTTCTTAGCAGGGAGTCGTGTCAGTCTGCGGATGAAAAAGTTGCTTCACTTCTCCTTTGTACTTTGAAGCAAGTACTGATTAAGAGCCATCAGAGGTCCAGTCTTGCAATCAGTGGCTCTAGCTTTTATAAGAAACCTTTTTTTAAGATGGGCCAGCCATAGATACCCTCTTTCATAGCCTTCTCATTTCCCCTGGCAATTTGATCATGCCCAACGTTTGGAAGACCATAGCAACTGTGAACAATGTTTGTTTTGACCATATTAAATCAGATACCTCATTCCAGTAGGCATCACTGGGTTCATATCTCACACCTGGCTGCGAAAACACAAGGTGAATTCCCTGTGAATTTGGCATTTATCTATATTAGGGCTGAACCCAGCCTGGTCCTGCATGAGGAAGGGTAGGGCCCAGGTCTCCTGAGAAAAGCACGGGCTTCAGTGCTGAACTGCTTTGGGGTGGCTGAGAAGGTCTCCAAGCCCCTGCCAGCCCCAGTAGATCAGCTTGTATTTTACCACCTCTGTTTTCAGTTTTTGTCTCTAAGTGGAGCTGACAAAGTAGTGCTGGCCTTACAACAGGGAGCTGTTGAGCGGCCACAGCCTCCACTCAAATTCAAAAGCCCCAGATAAGGGGCTAATTCTGACTGTGGTGATCTGGTTTGTCTGGGAAGCTGTTTCCCTGACAATTGAATCAGCTGGGAAAAGAGTGTGCTCTCCTGCAAGCTGGGGCAGAGTGTGGAAGGCTGGGATGAGAGGTACTAAAAGCTGGAAACCCTCTTTTTATTTTCCATGTGTCAGGTGAAGTCAGGTTTAGCAGGAGCTGCAGGCAAGAGGGAATCAGCCCAAAGCCACGGCTCTTTTCCTGAGGCAGGAGGTCAGATGTGTGGAGTGTTGTGTTTGGGTGCCTGTTATAAAATCACAGAATGGTTTGGGCTGGAAGGGACCTTAAAGATCATCCAGTTCCAATTCCTGCCATGGGCAGGGACACCTCCCACTGAACCAGGTTGCTCAAAGCCCCATCCTACCTGGCTTTCTCCAGAAGTTATCTTCTCCAGAAGCTGCCCTCTCCCTTAGGAGGCATGTGAGGTCTCGGTGGTGTGTTCAGAACCTCTTTGCACAGCCTGGGGTTGGGGCCTCTCGGCCATATGGGTGTTTGCACACTCTAGTCCTCACACGGCTGAAGAGTGAAGTTAGTCTGAAGAGTTAAGTGGGATGGCTCAAAGTGAAGTGGGAGTCCAGAAAGGGGGCATTAAGCATATGGGTGTTGCGAGGGGGGGGGGCATAAGTGAATGCAGGGGGGCAAGTAGCTTGAACATAACCTGAGAATCTGTGACCTGGCAAGAAAGTCACAGTATCAGGACCTGTAACTGTAACTGTACTGTAACTGTAACTGTAGTCCAGTAACTGTCTGGACTTTGTTGTATTCAAGACTTTCAGGGGATTCAGCAGCTCTCATTCCTCTCATTCCTCCTTCCTTGGAGGCAGGAATCTCTCAAACCATTATCAGGACTGCCCCTTTCCTTGGAGCAGCCCCTCCACCTTGCTGCTGTTGACATCAGACCCCTCCAGCCCCACCAGCCAGGCCTCTCCGGGAGCAGGGCCAAGGCTGGGCTCTGTCTGTCAGCAGGAGAACCTCGAATGCCCCCTGCAATGGACCAGCTCCATGGAAGGAAGGTCCCGTAGCCCTGCGTGCCCTCCTGGGGCTGACCCATAGCCCCACAAGCCCACGTGCCAGGCTCGGCTGGGCAATGGGTTGCAGGCTACTGGGTAATGAAGAAAGGCCCTTCTCCTGCCAGAGAAGGAGGGATGCTGTATGGTGTTTCCGTGCTGCAGATCACGAGACAGCTTAACACTCTCGAGCTGTCAGACCTGGCACTTTTCATCAACCTGAGCTTGATTTTTTTAGAAATTATTCTTAATTACGCTTTTGCAACCAGAAAGCACAAGTCTTTGATCAGTGTTTCACAAAGCAAATACCATCCATTGCTGCATCTTGTGACAGCTCATTAGGAGTTGCCTCCGTTACAAACCATGGTCATCAGCTGCGTCTGGAGTCCTGGACCTGGAGCCTGCATGGTAAGAGGAGGAGTAAGAAGCCCTGGACCTGGAGCCTGCACGGTAAAGGAAGGGGTAAGACAAGGTTTTTGTAGGTTGGTCTCAAACCACAGACAGCCACTTCATACGAAGGAGGCCTTGTAAGGAAGGTGCAATCACTGATGAGCAGAAGATAAGACCCAGCAGCTGTCCCAGAAGTGAAGTAGGTGTATCAAATGGGATGATTTTTTTGGTCATCTGCATCGTCTCATCTGCAACCCCAGGCAGGGATTGGTGGTACCTGTGTTTGAAGCATGATAAAGAGGAGTGCGTGGGCACCAAGCTTCTGGAAGCTGTACTGCGGGGGCAGAATTTGCCCTTTTGGGTGCAAAGTGTCGGTGCTGCAGTCAGTGTCGGTGCATTATCCTTGTCCACACACTGCCTGGTGATTTAGAGCAGAGCTGGTGTCTCCACCCTGGAAAAGCAACACACTCTGGAGGACTGTTGTCCGTGAAGCTGCCCCGCCATCAGAGCATGATTGCTCCTCATAAGCTTCTAGAGAACAGGAAAGAGAGAGACTTTCAGCATTAATTGTAGCTCATTTTTCTGGCAGCTCACCGTTCCTCAACTGATTTCGAGCTGCCTGAAGAGGGGTTAAGAGCCCCGTTGTCTGACTGTGTGGAGAAGTGATCTAAAATAGGAATAGGGTGCTGGGGGAGGAGGATGCTCATGACACCATGAGATGCCTGTACAGGAGCCTTGCTCCCTGCTAAGGCAGAGTGGCCAATGGCATAGTTTGATAAGTCATCACTGCTAGAAATTGATTAAGCCAAAAAGCCCGCCAGCATTCTCTAATCTCCTTCTGCTTGTCCTGAGACCTCTGTATCTCTTGGTTCTTAGGACATCCTGGCCTTGGACCTCCAGGCTGGGCAGCCTCACGGCCTCCTCGCAGCAACCCTACAGCTGGGGAAAGCTCTGGGGGGGCTGTTGGCAGAAGAGCAGAGAGGAACGGACCTGCACCTGCAGTTTACTCCCCTTTAAGTGGGCAGCAGCGTGTCCTAAGAAGTGCTGTGAAACGCAGCCCGTGGAAGTATCATCTCAGACCCCTTCTCTTTACCTGACATGACTATTAACTGCTCAAACACCATGTGGGTCAGGCCCTGCACCCCGTGCTGCATTTGCAGGCTGGGGCTCAGCCTCTCGCAGGGCAGCTGCTCGGGCCCAGCCCTCGGGAAGTGCTGCTGCTACCCCACAAGTCCTCTCCTGGCTCTGATGCTTTGCATCAAGGGTGCTCTTGATTGAGGAGGGAAAGCGTTTTTCCTTCCTTATTCAGAGCATGCCTGGAGCGTTTTGGCTTGGGAGCCCGGCTCATACCACAGTTCCTCTGCCAGACGTGGGCCTATCATGAGTTTTTTTCTGTTTAATCATACAAAGAAAAATGTATCTGCCTTTCTCAGCAGACATTTTCACTGCAGTATCTCCTTCTTAGTCCTAGTGTATCTTTTTCCCTCTAGTGAATTACGTGGTTTACTTTGTGTGCTCGTGTTTTGCCAAATGTGGAATGTGAGGATGATGCTGTTTGGAGATGGACTGATGAGGCGCTGCTATTCCCAGCCCAAAGGTTAATGCTAACGCAGGGTTTTGGGAGGCTCCTCGGGCTGCACATCAGCACGTTCACCTCCGAGTTCTTTGGGCAGCTCAGCTGGTAGATCACAGAAGTCTTAACCTCCAAATCACCAGGCAAAGCCCAACCTAAGGGGCATTGCTAATGGAAGGCAGTCACATAAACCTTTCAGGCTGGCAGCAGAGGCTGTGTATGCAATGCTCACCATCGAGCATTCTTAGAAATTTTTAACTTGAATTAAATATTCTGGGGCCCCGCAGCATGGCAGGTGGGTGAGCACAAAATACCAATAGGAAGAATGTGGCAAATTCAGGCAGTTCCATGTCTGAATTTATCAGAGGTTTATACAACATGTTCCAGACATAACACCCATTTATTTTGCCCAGGGAAGCACAGTGTGGATAGACCCCTGTGGCTCCCACCCCCCCATGCCGTGCTCACACAGATGGCCACTGCGCTGGCACGGTCCCATCTGTGGCAGAGAGTATTGATGGCAACGACTGGGCAGAGCCAGCTTTTGGGATGGCTGAAGAGGCTGCAAAAAGAGGGCCCGACTCTGCTGCTGTTTGCCGGGCTGTAGGTTGGTCTGGGGTGGCAGAGCAGCAGCTGAGAGCCAGCTGCCATCACCCAGCAATGCGGCCCTGCGTCACCCAGCTGCAGGGAACGCTGGCCACAGGGATCTGTCACTGAGGCAGGTGGCAGAGCTGCTCCACGTGGCGCTGTGATAAATGATTTAGCCTCAAACAGGATTCCAATTAAAAGTTTACAATTTATTAAACGAGTAAAGACAACCAAACAGCGCTGGGTGCACTGGGAGTCTCCGCTCAACCAAGGCACACACGTGCAAGTCCTGTTTTGGGTTTATATCTCTTCTCCTAATACATATTCATACAAAGGTTGGCCTATGCTAATGATCTCCAGGGATAGGCGTGTCTTCTTTGGCGCATGCCCTCCTCACCTTCTGGAATATTCTGTGAGTTTTCCTTGGCTCGCCCCCAGGACGCCCCCCGACTCCAGGCGTGCGCCTCACAGACCCCTCCCGCTCAGCACCACGCGGCCAGTAACAAAAACTGGTTTCCTTAGGGGTTCTTGCAAGAAACAGAAACTACATACATAAAATCCCGCTTCTCCCAAGCCCGTGGTCATACAAGGACAAACAGAACAGTTAAAGATATTAACACAAATCAGGTGAACACATTTCATAGCGCTGGCACACGAGGGATGTGCCACCCCTCAGCACACAGAGGTGCACAAGAGCACGTGCTCCAGACCCTCCAGAGCCGTCTGCCCCTCGTGCTCCCCTGTGCTCCTCATCCTCCCCTGTTGCTTGGGGCTTGTGGGTCCCCACTAGCGATGGGGCAGGTTGCAGGTGGGGTTGCGGGTGGGCTGTGTCCGTGGGGGACAGAGGCAGCTGGCAGAGGGGGGCAGAGCCTGGTGGCTGCAGCTGGGAAGCACTATCAGCTCCAGCTGCTTTCCAAGTGAAAAGCAGAGCAAGTAGGGAGGAGAAACGACCAGCAGGGACTGAGGGAACACAGGGCAGAGTCACGACCCTCAAAGAGGAGTCTGTAGTAATGGGAAAGCACTGTGGGTCTTTGATCCTCTGGCTTCTCTTAGGACAGCAGGATTCCCCGAGCCATCGAAGCCGTGGGGCTGGCATGCTGCTTTCATGCATGTAAGACCACACGTGGGAGCCTGCAGAGCGGTGCGTGTCCTGCCTGCGGTACATGGCACCCTGCCCCTGCCTGTTTGCCAGCGCTGTGCTCCTGTGGGATTTGAACCTGAAAGGAGGGTGTAGCCAGGGGTGGTCAGTCTCTTCTCCCAAGGAACAGGCGATGGGACAAGAGGAAACAGCCTCAAGTTGCACCAGGGGAGGGTCAGGTTGGAGATTAGGAAAAATTTTTACACTGAAAGGGTTATCAAGCCTTGGAATGGGCTGCTCAGGGAAGTGGTTGAGGCACCATCCCTGGAGGTGTTCAAAATAGAATCGTCCTGGCTAGAAGGGACCTTAAAGATCATCTAGTCCAACCATCAGCCTAACTCTGACCAAAATAAATAAGAAATAGAAAATAAAAATTACTAAACCATATTCCTGAGGACCATGTCAACCCATCTTTTGAACACCTCCAGGGATGGTGCCTCAACCCCTTCCCTGGGCAGCCCATTCCAATGCTGGATAACCCTTTCAGTAAAGAAATGGTTCCTAATATCCAATCTAAACCTCCCCTGGTGCAACTTGAGGCCATTTCCCCTTGTCCTGTCTCCTGTGACTTGGGAGACGAGACCGACCCCCGCTTCTCTACACCCCCCTTCAGGTGGTTATAGAGTGTGAGAAGGTCTCCCCTCAGCCTCCTCTTCCCCAGACTGAACACCCCCAGCTCCCTCAGCCTCTCCTCATAAGACTTACTCTCCAGACCCCTCACCAGCTCCGTTGCCCTTCTCTGGACCTGCTCCAGCACCTCAATGCCTTTTTTGTGGTGAGGGGCCCAAAACTGGACACAGTACCCAATGTGAGGCCTCACCAGTGCCCAGGACAGGGGGACAATCACCTCTCGGGCCCTACTCCCCACGCTGGTCCTGACACAGGCCAGGATGCTGGTGGCCTTCTTGGCCACCTGGGCACACTGCTGGCTCCTGTTCAGCCGACCAACACTCCCACGGGTTGACACGGTGCTGGGGGACATGGTTTAGTGATGTTTTCTTTGTCAGAGTTAGGTTGATGGTTGGACTAGATGATCTTGAAGGTCCCTTCCAACCCAGACGATCCTAGGATTTAAAAAGGAACACCCAGTTTAGGACAGCCCTTCGCCCTTTCCAGCCACCCTGCCCTAGCAAGGTGTCTCCTGACTCGGGAGGGCAGAAGTGTAAACTAAAAAACTAAAACTAAACTAGAACTAAAAAATGCCCCGGGGAGATTCGGGGCGGTGCTGGGGGGACCGGGGGGTGC
>NW_015091141.1:822793-823508 GCF_001431845.1 Calidris pugnax
CCCCCCTCCCCTCCCTCCTTCTCCCCCTTCCCTCTTTCTCCCCCCGCTTCCCCGGGGGTTCCCTCCGTCTCCTGCCGGGAGCGCGGCGCTGCCGGAGCCCGGGACTCGCAAAAAAACCACCCCAAACATCTCCTGGCTTTGCAACACGCTTTTTTCTTTTTGCTTTTTTTTTTTTTTTGGACAGCAGGATTCCCCGAGCCATCGAAGCCGTGGGGCTGGCATGCTGCTTTCATGCATGTAAGACCACACGTGGGAGCCTGCAGAGCGGTGCGTGTCCTGCCTGCGGTACATGGCACCCTGCCCCTGCCTGTTTGCCAGCGCTGTGCTCCTGTGGGATTTGAACCTGAAAGGAGGGTGTAGCCAGGGGTGGTCAGTCTCTTCTCCCAAGGAACAGGCGATGGGACAAGAGGAAACAGCCTCAAGTTGCACCAGGGGAGGGTCAGGTTGGAGATTAGGAAAAATTTTTACACTGAAAGGGTTATCAAGCCTTGGAATGGGCTGCTCAGGGAAGTGGTTGAGGCACCATCCCTGGAGGTGTTCAAAATAGAATCGTCCTGGCTAGAAGGGACCTTAAAGATCATCTAGTCCAACCATCAGCCTAACTCTGACCAAAATAAATAAGAAATAGAAAATAAAAATTACTAAACCATATTCCTGAGGACCATGTCAACCCATCTTTTGAACACCTCCAGGGATGGTGCCTCAACCCCTTCCC
>NW_015091141.1:824767-825526 GCF_001431845.1 Calidris pugnax
AGAGCCAGCTATGAGGTTTACTTGCTGACATTTAAAAATAATGGAGTTGTTTACTCAGTGTCTTTTTTTTTCCTCTCTGAGCAAATAAGCATAAAAGATCCTGTTAGGGTTTTGTTTCCAGAGTGACATTCTGGGATTTCTTTTTTTTCCCCCCCCTCCTTTTTTTTTTTTTTTCCCTTCCTTTTTTTTTTTTCCCCTTACACTTGGAGTAGCTAATTGGATAGGAAAACACTAACTGCAGGGGTGGGATTACTTCATGCTCTTGCAATGCTGTTTTGCTGTTCGATTTCAGTCCTTTCGCGTGAAAAGCGCCCGCCCGGCAGAGCTGCCCCGGCTCCGCGGTGAGGGGCGGGGGGTGCCGTGCCCCCAGCGCCTTTTTTATTTTCTTTTTTTTTCTTACCAGGCCTTCGCTTTCAAGGGAGATGGCTCTGTCTTTGCGGCTGCGTTGGTTTCGGGGGAGATTTGCTCTTTTGAACGGTGCGTTCGGCGGGTCCTGCCGTAATCCCGGCGCCTTGCTCTGGGCTCCGAGGCTTCCTCATCTGGCAGGTTAATTCCCTCATTAATTCCAGTGGGGCCAGGAGGTGGAGGGAGGTGATTCTCCCCCTCCGCTCTGCACTGGGGAGGCCACAACTGGAATCCTGCCTCCAGTTCTGGGCTCCCCAGTTCAAGAGAGACAGGGAACTGCTGGAGAGAGTCCAGCGTAGGGCAACAGAGATGATGGAGGGATTGGAGCATCTCCCTTACGAGGAAGGGCTTGAA
>NW_015091141.1:825753-894714 GCF_001431845.1 Calidris pugnax
ACACTGCTGGCTCCTGTTCAGCCGACCAACGCTCCCACGGGTTGACACGGTGCTGGGGGACATGGTTTAGTGATGTTTTCTTTGTCAGAGTTAGGTTGATGGTTGGACTAGATGATCTTGAAGGTCCCTTCCAACCCAGACGATCCTAGGATTTAAAAAGGAACACCCAGTTTAGGACAGCCCTTCGCCCTTTCCAGCCACCCTGCCCTAGCAAGGTGTCTCCTGACTCGGGAGGGCAGAAGTGTAAACTAAAAAACTAAAACTAAACTAGAACTAAAAAATGCCCCGGGGAGATTCGGGGCGGTGCTGGGGGGACCGGGGGGTGCTGCCCCCCCTGCCCGCACCCGCTGCACCTGCCGGGGGGCCGGGCCGGGCGGCTGCCGGTGCTCCCCTCCGCGCCGGGGCGGGCGCCGCTTGCTCGGGGCTTTTTAGCCTGGAGAAGAGAAGGCTGAGGGGAGACCTTATTAATGCTTGTAAGTATCTAAAGGGTGGGTTGAAGGAGGATGGAGCCAGACTCTTTCCAGTGGTTCCCAGTGACAGGACGAGGGGCAACGGGCACAAGCTGGAACAGGGGAAGTTCCACTCAAACATGAGGAGGAACTTGTTTGGGGTGAGGGTGGCAGAGCCCTGGGACAGGCTGCCCAGGGAGGGTGTGGAGTCCCCTTCTCTGGAGATCTTCAAGCCCCGCCTGGATGCTCCTGAGTGATGTGCTCTGGGCAGCCCTGCTTTGGCAGGGGAGTTGGACTGGAGGATCTCTAGAGGTCCCTTCAACTGACAATTCCATGATCACTAGGGCTTTTTTTTTTTTTTTCTCTCTTATTTCAAGGATATAGTGCAGGGTGCTGTGAGGTGATGATGCCGTGCACTGTTTGCTAATATTGGGCCATTTTCTCCCCAGCCTGATGTCCTGGGGAGGGATGGGGGGAGTCCTGGCTCCTGCAGGTGCAGGTCCTCACGGTGTGGAGCAACTCTGAGCTCTGCCTTATGCCCCTGGAGGTTATTTTCCTCTTCTGTTGCTGAAAGTTTGATTTTTCTGAGGTTTATCTGAGAGTGGGGGAACAAGGGAGGTTCTCGTATAGCTGGCATTGAAATTCAGCCAGCTGGACCAGCTGAAATGTCTCTTCTAAGAATACAGTATTTCTAGATGTGCTTCTTGAAAAGCTTATTCTTTAACATGAGAAAGAAGTTATGTGTCTTTTTAAAGGAGAAAGACTTGAGGACATGAGTCCTGTTTTTCTTTGGGCTGGGAGTTAGCAGGATGCTTAAACGTGGGGATGAGCGACCTGGGGCTGGTCCGTGGGTTGGCCGGGTGCGTGTTTGTCTTGCTGAAAAGTGTGCAAGTGCAGGACTGGTTTGTATCTGTCTCGTGCTCAGCTTTCCTGCGTGGAGCCTTTCAAAAGGGGATGCAACGTGTGGTGCTCAGGAGCAGCTTCCTTATCCTCCCCCTCTTTCCCCTACAGGTACTTTTTCTTGCTCTCAACTGACAATTACAGCAGTAAAATAGGGTGGGAGCTATTTGTCTTCCTTCTTTATTGTAAATATTTTACCTGTCAAAGAGTAACCCTAGAAATAATTAAAACTAGGGAAAGTTGCTTTGTATGTCTCAAACCTGGGCTTCCCCTGATGGTATCATCCTCCGGGGTGCGGCTGTTTTGCTTTACTTGCCTGAATTAATTGTGGTACTGAGAACTCCCATGTGGTCCCTGGAAGTCATCCTGCATTTTGAAGAGTTTAGACTTTGCTGAGCAGCTGCTTTTCTTCCCTGGAAGGTAGTGCTGGTAGGCGGGAAACTTCCTATCCCGGCCTTTCCCTCAGACATGAAAGTTGACCTTTGGAGCTTTCACCCCACCAAAGGTGGCTTTTGTTGATGTACATTTTGAAGTTGCTTGTCTCATGTAAAGTTAGGAAAATTTGATATTTATCACAATAGTTGCATGAATTTAGCTTAAGCCCTTCCTTCTCCCCTTCTGCTGAGCAAAAATCCACATCTATTTTGATGCCAACAACCGTCATTCAAGTGCTTCCCAGACCCAGCACACCTGCAGCCCGCTTGTGTCTGCACGGGAGCTGTGTCAGCCTGGAATGGCCTTCTCCAGTGCAGGGAGAGGGGCTGGAGGTGTAGGGAAGGCAGATGCTTTTGGTGAGGTTGAGCCAGGCTGCAGAACAGCCAGAGCCTCTGGAAGTGATGGAATCTTGGTGTCTCTTCCTGGAGAATGGCTTCTTTTGGGGTAAGGCCTCTGCTGCCTCGTGCAGTGCAAGGGTATAACTTTCTCAGTGACATCTGCTGTGATGTTAGTGGGGAGCGAGCTGTGCTTTTGATGATCCTCTGGGTGAGAACTTGGTGACAGGGTATTGTGTGTTCCTACAGGATAATTAAAACAGTGGTCAGAAAGGGGCAAGATGTTAACCTCAGCGTGGCAGTCGTTCTGGCAATGGGTCTTCTAATTATCAGCCCTTTACCTCCAGCGAGTTTTAACTTGAGAGCAAATGCTCTTCTTGTTAGCTTTAAGGATTTAATTTTTCTAAGAGGGCAAACGATTGTTATTTGCACAGAGCTCAGCCACAGTAATTCCCATCTACTGCCCTCCGCCTCGCAGCATCCTTGGTGTTGGGAATCGGAGCGGAGCCCGGGCAGAGGCAGGGCCTGGCAGCCCACGCTGCCCCGCTCCCCTCCGAGCCGTGGCAGGGACCGTGTCCCCGGAGCCAGCAGCAGCGTGGCTGGGGAACCCCGGGCAGCTCTGGGAAGTACAACGGCAGGGGATGTCGCTTGCGGCGGGGAGCAGAGCCAAGGTGTAACCGAGAGCCCCGTCCGTGCTGGCTGCTGGCGGCAGGAGCTGGGACGTGCCTTGGTGCCCTGCTGGCACTGCCTGGCTGCCCGCCGGCTGCCACAGCTCACGGGGGCCTGTGTCTCTCCCAAAAGGAGAAGTGTGTGTTGGCTGCTTTACCAGCCCTGGGCTGAGCTGGGTGTCTGCGGCAGCGAGGGCCAGGGCTGTGCTCAGCATGGCATGAGTTTCTCCTCCTTACAGAATCACAGAATCTTAGTGGTTGGAAGGGACCTCAGAGATCATCGAGTCCAACCACAAAAAAAAACAAACCAAAAAAACCCCAAAACCAAATACAAAACACACCACACCAAACGTCCACCAAAAACACCGCACCCACCAACTAAACCCCACACTCAACACCTCGCCATAAACCAATAACCTTGGGCACTAGAGCAGGCCCTGAAGAGCCATGTCTATACGTTTCTTAAATCCCTCCAGGGATGGTGACTCCACCACCTCCCTGGGCAGGCTGTTCCAGGGCCTGACCACTCTCTCAGTAAAGTAGTTCTTTCTAATATCTAATCTAAATCTCCCCTGCCCCAACTTCAGACCATTTCCTCTGGTCTTGTCGTTCGTCCTTTGGGAGAAGAGGCCAGCACCTGCTCTCTACAACCTCCTTTCAGGTAGTTGTAGAGGGCAATGAGGTCTCCCCTCAGCCTCCTCTTCTCCAAACTAAACATGCCCAGTTCCCTCAGCGTCTCCTCATAGGACTTGTTCTTACGGCCTGCATCCTCTCCAGGCTCTTCTTCCCCTTCCCTTCTGGCTTGTTTTGTCTCTCCCTGCTTTAACGTTGAGATGTTAAATGACATCTTTGTGGTCAGCTGTGGTGAGCGAGGGGTGCTGTGCCCTGCTGAGGCTGTGTGAAATGCCACAGCCTGTTTGCTGGGGGTTGCAGGGAAGCACAAGCGACAGCCCCTGCAGGTCCTGGCCCTGGGCAGCCCTATGGTCCTGCTGCCTTGGGGCTGTTTCTTTCCTTCATCCCCATCCCTGTCTGCTCAGCAAGTGCTGCTGGACCTCATTATTTATGTGGTTGTCTCAAAACCGTAGGGTTATCTGTGTCTCGTTGGGTCAGAAGGAGAGCACATGGGCCAAATCATGCCCTCCCCCTGAGATCCAGGGCACTGCTTGGTTTTTTGGGGATGCAAAAAGGTATGAAGAAAGGCCATGTAGCTGGAGGACAAGCACAGAGCTGGGGGATGGCAGTGCCATTTCAGTGGCACTGGGTTGCCCTGGGCAGAGTTACAGGGTGCGCTGGATGCTGTTGCTCCGGTGGGATGGGTTACTGTGCTCCTCTTTGGGAGAGGGACCTCTGTGGCTGGGGACATCTGGTGCCCTTGCTGCTCCTCTCCTTCCCTGCAGGAAGGGTTGGCAGCACGGCTGCTGCTCGCTCTCATACCATTCAAGCCACACTTTGTTCAGCCACATGTCACTGAGGACAGGGGACAGGACGTGGCTGGCAGGGTGACCTCGCTCCAGGACGGTGCCCGCAGGAAAGGCAGTGCAGGAGCACAGATTCCCCCTCTCTGGGGAGTGAGGCTCCCCTCTGCCGAGACCACTTTGGGTCTTGGGTCCCCTTCGGAGCGATGGGTGACGTTCAGTGGTACCAGACACTGTGCGGCCCCATCGGGCTGCAGTGGTGATGCTGAGTCACCCAGTGGGTGCTGGCAGCCCTGGGCGAGCGGGTCTGGCACAGCTTGTTCGAGGTAGAGTGTTTGCACTGGAGAGCCCAGGCTTTCAAAAGCTTTAATAGGAAATTACTTTTTCTGATAAACTGATGGCTTCATTTTTTTGACCTTTGAAAGCTTTTCGTGCATTAGCTACACGTAGGAAATATGATTTTTCCATGCTGGGAAATGGAGAGTTCTAGCTCTGAAACAGAATGACCGACATGATCTGTGATCTCTTTTATCTTTTTGTTTTTTATTTTTTATCTAGCAGAGCTCACGTAGTGTGAACCAAGGCTTGGGTCCTGGGCTGAGACCCCTTGCTTCAGAGAGTCTGTCTCCACAGGACAGTGGGGTTGAAAAGGGGAACCGGGAGAACATAGTAGAATTGTTTCCTTTTGATGGCCATGAAGCTCGTGGAGAGACACCAAGGCATGAGGGCTTCCAGCCTTAAAGTGTTTTGGTAGTCACTGAAGAAGGGAAAAATCACTTGAGGGTAGTCACTTGAGGGGAAAAACGAATGCTAAGGTGATGGAGGCTTGAGGACAGCTTGGCCCTGAGCCCCTTGGTCCCTGGGGCTCCTCTGGTGCCGTTCTCTCTGGCAGTGGTGCCTGGCCACTGGTCCCACTGGGCCGAGCAGTGTGCTGGGGGAGACAGCGTGTCTCTGTGTGCAGCGCTGGAGCTGTCGTGGAGCTGCCATCTTTTCCCTTACTGGTCGCTTAGCTTCCGGAGGGTGTAGTGTCTGTGCTGTCCCTGGTCTGGGTTCTGCAGCGCTGGAGCTGTCGTGGAGCTGCCATCTTTTCCCTTACTGGTCCTTTAGCTTCCGGAGGGTGTAGTGTCTGTGCTGTCCCTGGTCTGGGTTAGCGTTCCTAAGGCCTCTCCCAAATGCGAGGCAGTGCCCTGCCTGCCCTCCTAAGGACTTGTCCCTGTTCATCCCGAGCACCCAGACGAAGACCCCGCGGGTGCCTGCCAGTCACTGTGGTGCCAGTACCCAGCCACTTTTGGGGATGTGCAATGTAATGTCTGCCTTATAAAACCCAGTTCTCACCCTGTTTCTCTTTCCAGGAGGTATCTGGGGACAACGTCACCCCACGGTGCTGCGGACTCGGCTGTTTTAGGGGAGGACTCTTCCTCTTGGAGCACCCAAGGTGAGACTGCCCAGGAGCATGAGCCTGCGAGTGGTAAGAGCCAGGCAGGGCAGCTGCCCGTCCGCATCCAGGGCTTTGCAGAGTGCTTGGAATGGGGCTGTATGGACAGGAGACTCCACAGAATCACAGAATCTTCTAGGTTGGAAGGGACCTTAAAGATCATCTTGTCCAACCGTCAACCTCACTGACAAAAATAGACACCCACACAACAAACAAGGAGCATCATCACTAAACCATCCCTCCCAGTACTTCATCAACCCGTCTTTTGAACACCTCCAGGGATGGTGCCTCAACCACCTCCCTGGGCAGCCCATTCCAATGGCTGAGAACCCTTTCGGTGAAAAAATTTTTCCTAATATCCAGCCCAGAAGTCCCTCAGATGTTCTGCATCTTTCACTTGCCAGTTCTCCTCTGCCACATGCTGGTGGGAGTAAAAGGGGAGGAGGGCAGTGGTCCTCTGGCTGCATGTCATAGTTTAACCCCCGCTGGCAGCTGAGCCCCACGCAGCCGCTCGTCCGCTCCCCTCGCAGTGGGAGGGGGAAGGAAATTGGAAGAGTAAAAATGAGAAAACTCATGGGTTGAGCTAAATACAGTTTAATAGGTAAAATGAAAGCCACGTGTGCAAGCAAAGCAAAGCAATGGATTTGTTCAGTGCTTCTCGTTTGCAGGCAGGTGTTCAGCCATCTCCAGGGAAGGAGGGCTCCACCATGTGTAATTGCAAACGTGTCCCCCCCTTTCTCCTCCTTCCCCCAGCTTTATATGCTGAGCATGGTGTCCTGTGGTGTGGGATAGCCCTTTGTCCCCCCTTCCTCCTCTTTCCCCCAGCTTTATATGCTGAGCATGGCGTCCGATGGTGTGGGATAGCACTTTGGTCGATTGGGGTCAGCTGTCCCGGCTGTGTCCCCTCCCATTTTCTCCTGCCCCCCCACTGGTGGGGTGGTGTGAGGAGCAGAAAAGGCCTTGACTCTGTGTAAGCGCTGCTCCACAGTAACAAAAATATCCCTGCGTTATCAACGCTGTTTTCAGCACAAATGCAAAACATCGCCCCACAGTAGCCACTATGAAGAAAATTTAACTCTGTTCCAGCCAAAACCAGTACACTGTGCTCGAGCTTCTTAGATTGGACCTCCTTTTTTTCTGCTATTTTGCTGCAAAATCATCTCTTTCTGACATTAGAGTATAGAGGGGAAATTGGACTAATATCTTTAAGTGCATTTTTGGGGTCACAAGCCGAGTACTGCTTGTTAGCCTGTGTGTCAGACTTGGTTGGGGGCTGTAGAATGGTTAGAGTTGGAAGGGACCTTAAAGATCATCAAGTTCCAATCCCCTGCCCTGGGCAGGGACACCTCCCACCAGAGCAGGTTGCTCAAAGCCCCATCCAGCCTGGGCTTGACTGTAAGGTGCATGCACACAAAAAATCCCCATAACTTCACATCGGATGCAGCCCTGCGGTGCAGGTGGCCTGGAGTGACTGAACTCCAGACATGCCTGTAGCCTTTCATCTCCTGCTTTTGTGCAGGTTTTTCCTCATCTGTGAGATGGAGAGTACAGTTTTTCCCGGGTCCCCGAGAGCGGAGCTGTAGGACCTTGTTAATTAGTGATTAGGAAATTCTGGGAGGCTTTTGCCTGCGGGGCAGAGGGAAGGGTGGGAGAAGTGTGTGTGTGTGTGTTTCATGGCAGCAGTATCTTGAGGTCTTTTTGTCCCTGCTGTTGCAAGCACAGAGGAAAACCTTGGCCTGGCCTTGAAGTGGGAGCTGTGTTGTGGCTGTGCCATCGGTGGTGGTGCACATCCCCATGAGCAGATAACTGGGAGGTGCTGGGTGGATTAAATCAGGCTCTGGCTGCAGGTGATGCTGAGCGAGGAGTGTTTAACCCCCCCTGTGCCACAGCCTGCTTCCCAATCTGCCTGCTGGGTCCCAGCACCGCTCCCTGCTGAGCAGCAGGATCCATGTCCCAGTCTCATTCAGGGGCGGGATCTTCCCTCTGCTTCATCCTCAACACCTGACAGGCTGTGTCTTCTCCTTCCCAGGTGTGAGAAGAGACGCCCTTGCTGGGGTGGCTCATTCCCCAGCTCTGAAGCTGGTACGTGCGGAGCGAAGACGGGCCCCCCCCTCTTTGGGACTCCTCGGGGTGTCTGCACGTTACGCTGTTGTGGAGGTGAGATGACCTTGTCAAAAACGCTAATCCTGGCAAAGGGGAAAAAAACATAATCTGGGGAGGAAGTAATTAGGAAGGATCCTTGCCAGTGTGCTGGTCCCTCATGTAGGAGGGGGCTGACTTGAGGGCAGCTGTAGGCTTATTTTGTGGCTGATGCCTACCTCAAGATGGGAGGTGTGTGAGAGCTCCAGCGAGCTCCTGGTCATTTCAGCAGAATGTTTCTTGGGGTTAATAACCACGCCGTGAAACGTCACAGGATGGCAAAATCTCCAGCTGCTGTGAGGCTTTACAGTAAGTCTGGATGTCCAGAGTTGTTCTCTTCATTAAAAAGAAGAGATGAGACTTTGGTTTGTCATTAAGGAGGAGGAAACCTGCTGTGCAGGTCTGGCAGGGATCTGCCTTGGTTGGGGCGTACCTGCTTGTCCTGGTGCCTGCTTTGAAGAGGCCCAAGGCTGCTCAGTGCGCCGGCACCTTGGGCTGTTGGTTCTGGCTGGGCTGGTGGTGTTTCTCCATGCTTGGTGGTGTTTCTCCACGCTTGCTCACAGCATCGGATGCAGATTGCTTCCAGGGAACAGTGCCCTGGATGTGCGGGTGCTGGCTTGGGTTTCCTCCTATGCAAAATGGGTTTGTAGGAATGTCCTGAGCTCCTTTATGAAACAGCTTGAGATCTAATGAAAGACATCACTGTGTAAGAGAAAAATATTGTGAGTTACTCACATCGTTAACGAGGTCAGACCATTGCCTTGTAGCAAAATTAGTTTGTTTTGCTCTAATCAGTTCTAGTAGCTAGAGTGCTCAATAATTACTCATGTCCTTGTGAAAGAGATGGGACAGCATGAGTATAGCTGCTGGCAGACTTCTCCGACTCTGAAATGAATTGGGCAGGCTACTTTGGGAAGGCATCTTTCCAGCTGCACGGTGCCCCTGGAGTGATGCTGGCAGAACCCAGCCTCAGCCAGGAACCATCATGGTCCGTAGCACGGCTCCTCTGTAAAGAGCTGTCCTTAGGGGTGTTCAGAGAAGCATTAACAGCAGGAACATCTTTGGACTCTGCTGCTGTCTTCGTTTTTATGATCCCATTTGACATGCAGCATGGTAGGTGTCTCTCCGAACTCTTCCTTTCTTCTAGTCTATGTAAATTAGCAAGACCCCAGGGGCTGTCAAATACACCTGCTCTCCAAAATGAAAATGTCCTCCTAGATATTTACACCTCTACTATCTTTTCTTAGTGGTTTTTGTGGGGGTTTTTTTGGTTTTTTTTTGTTTTTTTTCTGATGTCAGTGTTGTGTTCTCTGAAGAGGCAACTTGTGGCAGTGAGGGTGGATGAGCAGGGCTGGGTGCTGCTCCAGAGGATGGGGTGCTGAGAGCCACTGCGCACCTCGCACCGTGGTGGTGACTTGGCTCAGGAGAAACGATGGTCAGCGGGCCCTGCTTCTCCTTGAGGGTGTGATGGGGCTGGCTGTGCCGTGCAGGAGAGGGTTGTGCACGTGCCATAGCATACCCAGCTGCTGTGTGGCAAGAGAAGAGCTGTGATGACGGGCAGCAGCAGGCACCTTCTTGTGTGCCTTGCTCAGGGGAGCGTGGGGTGGGCCGCAAGAGCGTGGGACCTGCCGTGCCCTCAGTCTCTCTTGGTAGACCCATCCAACCCCTGAGTCAGGGTGTTGCTTCTGATCAAAATTCAGGCTGACCTTGACCATCCCACACGTGCTGGAGGTGAGTGATGGTTCTCCAGCTGCTTGGCAGCTCCCCTGGAGCAGGCTGGAGGGACAGCAGAGCTGCAGCACCACGGAGTCAGGGTGGGGAACTGTTCTTGCTGGCATTGTGGCCCCCATTTCGTCTTGAGGTCTTTTTGTCCCTGCTGTTGCAAGCACACAGGAAAACCTTGGCCTGGCCTTGAAGTGGGAGCTGTGTTGTGGCTGTGCCATCGGTGGTGGTGCACATCCCCATGAGCAGATAACTGGGAGGTGCTGGGTGGATTAATCAGGCTCTGGCTGCAGGTGATGCCGAGCAAGGAGTGTTTAACCCGCCCTGTGCCACAGCCCGCTTCCCAATCTGCCTGCTGGGTCCCAGCACCGCTCCCTGCTGAGCAGCAGGATCCATGTCCCAGTCTCATTCAGGGGCGGGATCTTCCCTCTGCTTCATCCTCAACACCTGACAGGCTGTGTCTTCTCCTTCCCAGGTGTGAGAAGAGACGCCCTTGCTGGGGTGGCTCATTCCCCAGCTCTGAAGCTGGTACGTGCGGAGCGAAGACGGGCCCCCCCCTCTTTGGGACTCCTCGGGGTGTCTGCACGTTACGCTGTTGTGGAGGTGAGATGACCTTGTCAAAAACGCTAATCCTGGCAAAGGGGAAAAAAACATAATCTGGGGAGGAAGTAATTAGGAAGGATCCTTGCCAGTGTGCTGGTCCCTCATGTAGGAGGGGGCTGACTCGAGGGCAGCTGTAGGCTTATTTTGTGGCTGATGCCTACCTCAAGATGGGAGGTGTGTGAGAGCTCCAGCGAGCTCCTGGTCATTTCAGCAGAATGTTTCTTGGGGTTAATAACCACGCCGTGAAACGTCACAGGATGGCAAAATCTCCAGCTGCTGTGAGGCTTTACAGTAAGTCTGGATGTCCAGAGTTGTTCTCTTCATTAAAAAGAAGAGATGAGACTTTGGTTTGTCATTAAGGAGGAGGAAACCTGCTGTGCAGGTCTGGCAGGGATCTGCCTTGGTTGGGGCGTACCTGCTTGTCCTGGTGCCTGCTTTGAAGAGGCCCAAGGCTGCTCAGTGCGCCGGCACCTTGGGCTGTTGGTTCTGGCTGGGCTGGTGGTGTTTCTCCATGCTTGGTGGTGTTTCTCCACGCTTGCTCACAGCATCGGATGCAGATTGCTTCCAGGGAACAGTGCCCTGGATGTGCGGGTGCTGGCTTGGGTTTCCTCCTATGCAAAATGGGTTTGTAGGAATGTCCTGAGCTCCTTTATGAAACAGCTTGAGATCTAATGAAAGACATCACTGTGTAAGAGAAAAATATTGTTAGTGAGCTACTCACATCGTTAACGAGGTCAGACCATTGGAGTTACTCACATCGTTAACGAGGTCAGACCATTGCCTTGTAGCAAAATTAGTTTGTTTTGCTCTAATCAGTTCTAGTAGCTAGAGTGCTCAATAATTACTCATGTCCTTGTGAAAGAGATGGGACAGCATGAGTATAGCTGCTGGCAGACTTCTCCGACTCTGAAATGAATTGGGCAGGCTACTTTGGGAAGGCATCTTTCCAGCTGCACGGTGCCCCTGGAGTGATGCTGGCAGAACCCAGCCTCAGCCAGGAACCATCATGGTCCGTAGCACGGCTCCTCTGTAAAGAGCTGTCCTTAGGGGTGTTCAGAGAAGCATTAACAGCAGGAACGTCTTTGGACTCTGCTGCTGTCTTCGTTTTTATGATCCCATTTGACATGCAGCATGGTAGGTGTCTCTCCGAACTCTTCCTTTCTTCTAGTCTATGTAAATTAGCAAGACCCCAGGGGCTGTCAAATACACCTGCTCTCCAAAATGAAAATGTCCTCCTAGATATTTGCACCTCTACTATCTTTTCTTAGTGGTTTTTGTGGGTTTTTTTTTGGGTTTTTTTTGTTTTTTTTCTGATGTCAGTGTTGTGTTCTCTGAAGAGGCAACTTGTGGCAGTGAGGGTGGATGAGCAGGGCTGGGTGCTGCTCCAGAGGATGGGGTGCTGAGAGCCACTGCGCACCTCGCACCGTGGTGGTGACTTGGCTCAGGAGAAACGATGGTCAGCGGGCCCTGCTTCTCCTTGAGGGTGTGATGGGGCTGGCTGTGCCGTGCAGGAGAGGGTTGTGCACGTGCCATAGCATACCCAGCTGCTGTGTGGCAAGAGAAGAGCTGTGATGACGGGCAGCAGCAGGCACCTTCTTGTGTGCCTTGCTCAGGGGAGCGTGGGGTGGGCCGCAAGAGCGTGGGACCTGCCGTGCCCTCAGTCTCTCTTGGTAGACCCATCCCCTGAGTCAGGGTGTTGCTTCTGATCAAAATTCAGGCTGACCTTGACCATCCCACACGTGCTGGAGGTGAGTGATGGTTCTCCAGCTGCTTGGCAGCTCCCCTGGAGCAGGCTGGAGGGACAGCAGAGCTGCAGCACCACGGAGTCAGGGTGGGGAACTGTTCTTGCTGGCATTGTGGCCCCCATTTCGCTGTGCTCCCCCTTCTCCTTGACAGGTCCTCACTGGAGCCTGGGTCGAGCTCTTTGAGTGTATGCAGCTCAGCAGCTTGTGGTGAAGTTGTCCTTTCCTGTGAGAGTCTTTCTGCAAAAGGACGTGTTCATGCCGGAGCCCCCAGCTTTCCCTCCCCTTAATCCACTTGCTGACTTCAGCTAAAATATTGTTAATTCTTGCTATACTTTTCATTTCCTTCCTAGTATTTCCTTCTGGCTCGGTTCAGATGTATTTTTTTTCCTCTGAAATTGAGGGAACTGATGCTGGGTAGCATCTCTTCTTTGGAGAGGTGCCAGGTGTGTTGGAACTGAGGCAGTTTGCGGGTTGCCATCTCGGCATCTTCGAATTTGGTCATAAATGATGAAGTGTCATTTGTCCAGAGTACGCCAGGGTCTTCCTGGGTCTGCTGCTGTCCCACCACCACCTGTGTGGGACGTGGAAGGTGACGATCTAATGGACTGTTTGCTAAATAAGAGCAGTGTGAAGAAATACTCAAATATAAGTTTGTGTACTGATGCCGTGGCTATAAGTTGCAAATCCAGCTTTGGAGATGTGACTGCTCCATGGATCTGCTCCTCTGCTTCTGCTTGTCTGTGTTGTGAAAGACAAACAGACTGAGGCTGGCATTTCTGAGCTGCCATTGGTGGTTGCCCTCCTGCTCCTTTCCGTACCTTTGCTATGGTTCTTCTGTGGTGAATCAATTTGAGACACTAAACAGACAAAAAGCCGCATACTGTGTTGTAAGGTGATGGTTCTGGTCGTCTAGTCCCTGGGCTCAGCAGCACTGGTGTGGATGCAGGAAAGGAGCAGCTGAAGGACTCGGTGTTTCTCCTTGATGAACTTTGAGATTCCTGTTGGCCCATTTCTCCAGCCTGTCAAGATTCTTCTGAATGGTAGAAGAATGCTGTGGGACAGACTCAGTGTCTTGATATTCCTCCTGGGTCACCTGCTCTTGCTCCCACCTTTTGTGTACTTCTTTTTAACCTCTGAGATCAGTGGAGAGCTCCTTGCTCATCTGTCCAGGCCCCCTGCCACTGCTGCTTAGTTTCCAGGAAGTGGAGATGGATCGTTGTTGAGCTTGAAGGACATGATCCATGACAATCGACCAGGTATCCTGGGCTGCTGTTCTCCCCAGGACTCTGTCCCATGGGATTCCTCCAAGCAGGTCCCTGAACAGGCCAGTGTCTGCTCTCCTGGAGCCCAGGGCTGTGGTCTGCAGGCTAGTTGTCCTGCTCACCCCTCCTGGGATCCTGAACTCCACTGTCTCATGGCCACTGTAGCCAAGGCTTCTTGTGACCTTCACACCCCTGACTAGTTCTTCCTCATTTGTAAGTACTAGGCCCAGTGGAGTGTCTCCTCGCATTGGCCCCTTGCTCTCCTGGGTCAGGAAACTGTCATCAGTGCTCCCCAGAAACCACCTGGCTTGCCTGAGCCCTGCTGTGGTGTTCCTTCAGCAGGTACTGGGGTTGCTCAAGTCCCCTGTGAAGACCAGGATCTGCAAACATGAGGCTTTCTTCAATTGTCTGAAGGTCTCATCTACTTTGTCCTGTCTGTGCTGGACATTCACCGTGATGCTGCCCATGTTGATCTGTCCCCCTGAGACTTAAGCTCTCTTCTGGCTCATTGGCTGTCCTAAGGCACTGCCCCATGCACTCCAACCATCTCCTCCTCCTCGCTGTCCCACAGAGCCCACGTCCATCCTTCGCAGCACTTGTCATCCTACTGTCCCACCATGTCCTGTGGTCCTGGTGAGGCTGTAGCCTCCACTGTGCCCTAGACCTGCTGCCAGGAGATTAGGGGAAGCCATGTCCCCCTGGTCCCTCCTGGACCGTGGGGGCTCAAGCTGGGCTCTGGGTGCACCATGGGCCTCTCCTTTAATCGGTTTTGAATTTCCCACGTTTTAATTCCATTGAATGCCCTTAATTCCCGTGTCATGGAACAAGGAGAGCTCTGTACAGAAAAGCTCTTTTAGAGATGTGGATTTTGGCAATTCTAAAAATACACCTCGCTGGCTGAGGCTTGTGCGGGGTAACCATAGCAACGTGGCTCCCAGAGCAGGGTTAAAAACAATTGCACCAATTAAGGGGAAAATAGAGCTGTTAAAACTGATAAAACCTAAAAATTATTAAAAAAAAGTGAAAAGGCTACAAATGCTGTGTGTGATACTGTGGTCTGGGGGCTGCCTTGTGCTGGGTTGATTGAAGCTGTTCCCCTTTGGCTCTTATGGAGCATCCCGGGAGCGGGGACGTCCCGTGTCCATCACCTGGCTGTTCCTGCAGAGCATCCTGTTCCGTGGGTCCCCAGGATGTGTCCACCCCACATCCCCCCACGTACGGCTCCCCACCCCCTGCAGCAGCGTGACCCTAAACACTGACCAGATGTGGCATCGCATCTTCTCGAGAGGGAAACGTGCCGGCTGAGGGAGCAGCCTGGCTGAGATTTGGGGGGGTGTTTTGAGGATAAAAGCTCTGTCTGAAGAACAGTTCTGGCCTGCAGTGTTGGCCTGCACGAGGGGGCAGATGTACGTTAAAATTCACACACTGAGCCAAAGCCCCTCGAAATCGGTGGTGATGCTTTTATTGATGGGTTAGCTCTGGGCTGGGAAAGCAGGGCCTGGTAAAAGCTACCAGATGAGCCTGAAAGCAAAGGGCTAATTTTGTTCAAAATATATTTGCTTTAATTGTCCTTGCTGGGCCCTGGCCGGGGTCAGAGGAAGCCTCAGGAACCAGCCTGCTTGCTGGAGATGGTGCTGGGGAGTGTTTCTCTGCCTAGAAACTTCTTCTGGAGCAGGTTGGGCAATCTGGTCCTTCAAAAAGCTTGAAATAAAATAATTTCAAGTATCTTTTTTCCTGTGCTTCGCAGAAAAATATAACGGAAAGATTCAGAGTATCTCTTTCCAAAATATTCCAGGGTTTTTGCAGATGTTGCAGGTGTTTTCCCTCCCTGGGTGACTGTGCTTTGCCACCCCGGTGTGCTGATGCCATCCCATGTTTGCTGAGTGCTGCGGACAAGGGGGCTTGAGTGCAAATATGCCTGGTGCTTTGGGAAATTTCTCATCCTGGAGCAGAGTGTTGATGATGCTGCTGCCCATCCCTGGGCCTGAGCCTGCCCCGGTGATGGTTCTTGCCCTGCCAGTTCTCCCCAGGGTGGCTCAGCTCCCATCTTGATCAGCCCCACCAACCCTGAAGAACCCCTGGAAGCCTCTTGCTGTGTGTGGAAGCACCAGGGAGGGGGACCCCAGGGAGAGATACCACTGGTTTTCCTTGGCCTGGAGCACTGGGGCATTGCTGTGGAACCAGTATCAGTGGAGGAGAGGTTGAGGTTAAAAGCATGCTGGGCTTGGAGCAGTGGATGCGAAGCAGAGGTCTGGGGAGAGGAAGGAAGCGGGGGCCGCGCAGCTGCGCTCGGAGGATGCTGCGCCCGCTGGAAAGCAGCAGCGGGGTCTCCCGAGACAATTTAGGTGAAGGAAGACGCGATGAAGTCACTAGTTTACTTGGCCTGGCGGTGGCAGGAGGTGGTGTTAGCCGTGCTGGTGGGGATGGGATGAGGAGTTCAGCTTAAAGGTAGTGAGAAGGCAAAATGAGTAGTGCTTCTGTCTTGGGTGTGCAGGGCATTGTCCCCAGGTTGGCACCGCATGGTGGCCAAGCTGTCCCACCCGTATTTAACACAGCTCTCACCAGGGAAGGGTCCCTGCGTTGCCAAGAGCTGGTCCTTGCTCTCGGCTGGGTGCAGGCACTGGGAGCCCAGGCTGAGCTGGGCACTGGGGCATGACCTCAGGCAGGCACAGCGGGGCTGGCGTTGGTCCCTAGGGAAGGCAGGCAGGGTGCCCTGCAGCTCCCAGTGCGGGGCTGGGGGCTCCAGGGGTGGCATTGCTCCAGGGTGGTGGAGTTCCACCCCCCCTGTGACCCTGCAGCAAAACCTTCCGCTCGCGGAGGAGCTCTGGACAAGATGGGGATTTAAGTCTTTAAACTGGTTTAGGCAAATGTAAAAAAATTTTAGGGTGGATGTCTTTAACTCACTTTGAATTATGGTTTGCATCAATTTGGGTTAATTGAGCTGGAGGCCACCCTGCAGCATGGGTTTTGGTTTTTTTTTTTTTTTTTTGGTAAAGTAAACCAAACAGCGGACTTTAACTCTGTTCCAGCCAAAACCAGTACACTGTGCTCGAGCTTCTTAGATTGGACCTCCTTTTTTTCTGCTATTTTGCTGCAAAATCATCTCTTTCTGACATTAGAGTATAGAGGGGAAATTGGACTAATATCTTTAAGTGCATTTTTGGGGTCACAAGCCGAGTACTGCTTGTTAGCCTGTGTGTCAGACTTGGTTGGGGGCTGTAGAATGGTTAGAGTTGGAAGGGACCTTAAAGATCATCAAGTTCCAATCCCCTGCCCTGGGCAGGGACACCTCCCACCAGAGCAGGTTGCTCAAAGCCCCATCCAGCCTGGGCTTGACTGTAAGGTGCATGCACACAAAAAATCCCCATAACTTCACATCGGATGCAGCCCTGCGGTGCAGGTGGCCTGGAGTGACTGAACTCCAGACATGCCTGTAGCCTTTCATCTCCTGCTTTTGTGCAGGTTTTTCCTCATCTGTGAGATGGAGAGTACAGTTTTTCCCGGGTCCCCGAGAGCGGAGCTGTAGGACCTTGTTAATTAGTGATTAGGAAATTCTGGGAGGCTTTTGCCTGCGGGGCAGAGGGAAGGGTGGGAGAAGTGTGTGTGTGTGTTTCATGGCAGCAGTATCTTGAGGTCTTTTTGTCCCTGCTGTTGCAAGCACACAGGAAAACCTTGGCCTGGCCTTGAAGTGGGAGCTGTGTTGTGGCTGTGCCATCGGTGGTGGTGCACATCCCCATGAGCAGATAACTGGGAGGTGCTGGGTGGATTAAATCAGGCTCTGGCTGCAGGTGATGCTGAGCGAGGAGTGTTTAACCCCCCCTGTGCCACAGCCTGCTTCCCAATCTGCCTGCTGGGTCCCAGCACCGCTCCCTGCTGAGCAGCAGGATCCATGTCCCAGTCTCATTCAGGGGCGGGATCTTCCCTCTGCTTCATCCTCAACACCTGACAGGCTGTGTCTTCTCCTTCCCAGGTGTGAGAAGAGACGCCCTTGCTGGGGTGGCTCATTCCCCAGCTCTGAAGCTGGTACGTGCGGAGCGAAGACGGGCCCCCCCCTCTTTGGGACTCCTCGGGGTGTCTGCACGTTACGCTGTTGTGGAGGTGAGATGACCTTGTCAAAAACGCTAATCCTGGCAAAGGGGAAAAAAACATAATCTGGGGAGGAAGTAATTAGGAAGGATCCTTGCCAGTGTGCTGGTCCCTCATGTAGGAGGGGGCTGACTTGAGGGCAGCTGTAGGCTTATTTTGTGGCTGATGCCTACCTCAAGATGGGAGGTGTGTGAGAGCTCCAGCGAGCTCCTGGTCATTTCAGCAGAATGTTTCTTGGGGTTAATAACCACGCCGTGAAACGTCACAGGATGGCAAAATCTCCAGCTGCTGTGAGGCTTTACAGTAAGTCTGGATGTCCAGAGTTGTTCTCTTCATTAAAAAGAAGAGATGAGACTTTGGTTTGTCATTAAGGAGGAGGAAACCTGCTGTGCAGGTCTGGCAGGGATCTGCCTTGGTTGGGGCGTACCTGCTTGTCCTGGTGCCTGCTTTGAAGAGGCCCAAGGCTGCTCAGTGCGCCGGCACCTTGGGCTGTTGGTTCTGGCTGGGCTGGTGGTGTTTCTCCATGCTTGGTGGTGTTTCTCCACGCTTGCTCACAGCATCGGATGCAGATTGCTTCCAGGGAACAGTGCCCTGGATGTGCGGGTGCTGGCTTGGGTTTCCTCCTATGCAAAATGGGTTTGTAGGAATGTCCTGAGCTCCTTTATGAAACAGCTTGAGATCTAATGAAAGACATCACTGTGTAAGAGAAAAATATTGTTAGTGAGCTACTCACATCGTTAACGAGGTCAGACCATTGCCTTGTAGCAAAATTAGTTTGTTTTGCTCTAATCAGTTCTAGTAGCTAGAGTGCTCAATAATTACTCATGTCCTTGTGAAAGAGATGGGACAGCATGAGTATAGCTGCTGGCAGACTTCTCCGACTCTGAAATGAATTGGGCAGGCTACTTTGGGAAGGCATCTTTCCAGCTGCACGGTGCCCCTGGAGTGATGCTGGCAGAACCCAGCCTCAGCCAGGAACCATCATGGTCCGTAGCACGGCTCCTCTGTAAAGAGCTGTCCTTAGGGGTGTTCAGAGAAGCATTAACAGCAGGAACGTCTTTGGACTCTGCTGCTGTCTTCGTTTTTATGATCCCATTTGACATGCAGCATGGTAGGTGTCTCTCTGAACTCTTCCTTTCTTCTAGTCTATGTAAATTAGCAAGACCCCAGGGGCTGTCAAATACACCTGCTCTCCAAAATGAAAATGTCCTCCTAGATATTTACACCTCTACTATCTTTTCTTAGTGGTTTTTGTGGGGGTTTTTTTGGTTTTTTTTTGTTTTTTTTCTGATGTCAGTGTTGTGTTCTCTGAAGAGGCAACTTGTGGCAGTGAGGGTGGATGAGCAGGGCTGGGTGCTGCTCCAGAGGATGGGGTGCTGAGAGCCACTGCGCACCTCGCACCGTGGTGGTGACTTGGCTCAGGAGAAACGATGGTCAGCGGGCCCTGCTTCTCCTTGAGGGTGTGATGGGGCTGGCTGTGCCGTGCAGGAGAGGGTTGTGCACGTGCCATAGCATACCCAGCTGCTGTGTGGCAAGAGAAGAGCTGTGATGACGGGCAGCAGCAGGCACCTTCTTGTGTGCCTTGCTCAGGGGAGCGTGGGGTGGGCCGCAAGAGCGTGGGACCTGCCGTGCCCTCAGTCTCTCTTGGTAGACCCATCCAACCCCTGAGTCAGGGTGTTGCTTCTGATTAAAATTCAGGCTGACCTTGACCATCCCACACGTGCTGGAGGTGAGTGATGGTTCTCCAGCTGCTTGGCAGCTCCCCTGGAGCAGGCTGGAGGGACAGCAGAGCTGCAGCACCACGGAGTCAGGGTGGGGAACTGTTCTTGCTGGCATTGTGGCCCCCATTTCGCTGTGCTCCCCCTTCTCCTTGACAGGTCCTCACTGGAGCCTGGGTCAAGCTCTTTGAGTGTATGCAGCTCAGCAGCTTGTGGTGAAGTTGTCCTTTCCTGTGAGAGTCTTTCTGCAAAAGGACGTGTTCATGCCGGAGCCCCCAGCTTTCCCTCCCCTTAATCCACTTGCTGACTTCAGCTAAAATATTGTTAATTCTTGCTATACTTTTCATTTCCTTCCTAGTATTTCCTTCTGGCTCGGTTCAGATGTATTTTTTTTCCTCTGAAATTGAGGGAACTGATGCTGGGTAGCATCTCTTCTTTGGAGAGGTGCCAGGTGTGTTGGAACTGAGGCAGTTTGCGGGTTGCCATCTCGGCATCTTCGAATTTGGTCATAAATGATGAAGTGTCATTTGTCCAGAGTACGCCAGGGTCTTCCTGGGTCTGCTGCTGTCCCACCACCACCTGTGTGGGACGTGGAAGGTGACGATCTAATGGACTGTTTGCTAAATAAGAGCAGTGTGAAGAAATACTCAAATATAAGTTTGTGTACTGATGCCGTGGCTATAAGTTGCAAATCCAGCTTTGGAGATGTGACTGCTCCATGGATCTGCTCCTCTGCTTCTGCTTGTCTGTGTTGTGAAAGACAAACAGACTGAGGCTGGCATTTCTGAGCTGCCATTGGTGGTTGCCCTCCTGCTCCTTTCCGTACCTTTGCTATGGTTCTTCTGTGGTGAATCAATTTGAGTCACTAAACAGACAAAAAGCCGCATACTGTGTTGTAAGGTGATGGTTCTGGTTGTCTAGTCCCTGGGCTCAGCAGCACTGGTGTGGGTGCAGGAAAGGAGCAGCTGAAGGACTCGGTGTTTCTCCTTGATGAACTTTGAGATTCCTGTTGGCCCATTTCTCCAGCCTGTCAAGATTCTTCTGAATGGTAGAAGAATGCTCTGGGACAGACTCAATGTCTTGATATTCCTCCTGGGTCACCTGCTCTTGCTCCCACCTTTTGTGTACTTCTTTTTAACCTCTGAGATCAGTGGAGAGCTCCTTGCTCATCTGTCCAGGCCCCCTGCCACTGCTGCTTAGTTTCCAGGAAGTGGAGATGGATCGTTGTTGAGCTTGAAGGACATGATCCATGACAATCGACCAGGTATCCTGGGCTGCTGTTCTCCCCAGGACTCTGTCCCATGGGATTCCTCCAAGCAGGTCCCTGAACAGGCCAGTGTCTGCTCTCCTGGAGCCCAAGGCTGTGGTCTGCAGGCTAGTTGTCCTGCTCACCCCTCCTGGGATCCTGAACTCCACTGTCTCATGGCCACTGCAGCCAAGGCTTCTTGTGACCTTCACACCCCTGTATAGTTCTTCCTCATTTGTAAGTACTAGGCCCAGTGGAGTGTCTCCTCACATTGGCCCCTTGCTCTCCTGGGTCAGGAAACTGTCATCAGTGCTCCCCAGAAACCACCTGGCTTGCCTGAGCCCTGCTGTGGTGTTCCTTCAGCAGGTACTGGGGTTGCTCAAGTCCCCTGTGAAGACCAGGATCTGCAAACATGAGGCTTCCTTCAGTTGTCTGAAGGTCTCATCTACTTTGTCCTGTCTGTGCTGGACATTCACCGTGATGCTGCCCATGTTGATCTGTCCCCCTGAGACTTAAGCTCTCTTCTGGCTCATTGGCTGTCCTAAGGCACTGCCCCATGCACTCCAACCATCTCCTCCTCCTCGCTGTCCCACAGAGCCCACGTCCATCCTTCGCAGCACTTGTCATCCTACTGTCCCACCATGTCCTGTGGTCCTGGTGAGGCTGTAGCCTCCACTGTGCCCTAGACCTGCTGCCAGGAGATTAGGGGAAGCCATGTCCCCCTGGTCCCTCCTGGACCGTGGGGGCTCAAGCTGGGCTCTGGCTGCACCATGGGCCTCTCCTTTAATCGGTTTTGAATTTCCCACGTTTTAATTCCATTGAATGCCCTTAATTCCCGTGTCATGGAACAAGGAGAGCTCTGTACAGAAAAGCTCTGTTAGAGATGTGGATTTTGGCAATTCTAAAAATACACCTCGCTGGCTGAGGCTTGTGCAGGGTAACCATAGCAACGTGGCTCCCAGAGCAGGGTTAAAAACAATTGCACCAATTAAGGGGAAAATAGAGCTGTTAAAGCTGATAAAACCTAAAAATTATTAAAAAAAAAGTGAAAAGGCTACAAACACTGTACATGATACTGTGGTCTGGGGGCTGCCTTGTGTTGGGTTGATTGAAGCTGTCCCCCTTTGGCTCTTCTGGAGCATCCCGGGAGCGGGGGCGTCCCGTGTCCATCACCTGGCTGTTCCTGCAGAGCATCCTGTTCCGTGGGTCCCCAGGATGTGTCCACCCCACATCCCCCCACGTACGGCTCCCCACCCCCTGCAGCAGCGTGACCCTAAACACTGACCAGATGTGGCATCGCATCTTCTCGAGAGGGAAACGTGCCGGCTGAGGGAGCAGCCTGGCTGAAATTCTGGGGGGTGTTTTGAGGATAAAAGCTCTGTCTGAAGAACAGTTCTGGCCTGCAGTGTTGGCCTGCATGAGGGGGCAGATGTATGTTAAAATTCACGCGCTGAGCCAAAGCCCCTCAAAATCGGTGGTGATGCTTTTATTGATGGGTTAGCTCTGGGCTGGGAAAGCAGGGGGAGCAGCCTGGCTGAAATTCTGGGGGGTGTTTTGAGGATAAAAGCTCTGTCTGAAGAACAGTTCTGGCCTGCAGTGTTGGCCTGCATGAGGGGGCAGATGTATGTTAAAATTCACGCGCTGAGCCAAAGCCCCTCAAAATCGGTGGTGATGCTTTTATTGATGGGTTAGCTCTGGGCTGGGAAAGCAGGGCCTGGTAAAAGCTACCAGATGAGCCTGAAAGCAAAGGGCTAATTTTGTTCAAAATATATTTGCTTTAATTGTCCTTGCTGGGCCCTGGCCGGGGTCAGAGGAAGCCTCAGGAACCAGCCTGCTTGCTGGAGATGGTGCTGGGGAGTGTTTCTCTGCCTAGAAACTTCTTCTGGAGCAGGTTGGGCAATCTGGTCCTTCAAAAAGCTTGAAATAAAATTATTTCACGTATCTTTTTCCTGTGTTTCGCAGAAAAATATAATGGAAAGATTCAGAGTATCTCTTTCCAAAATATTCCAGGGTTTTTGCAGATGTTGCAGGTGTTTTCCCTCCCTGGGTGACTGTGCTTTGCCACCCCGGTGTGCTGATGCCATCCCATGTTTGCTGAGTGCTGCGGACAAGGGGGCTTGAGTGCAAATATGCCTGGTGCTTTGGGAAATTTCTCATCCTGGAGCAGAGTGTTGATGATGCTGCTGCCCATCCCTGGGCCTGAGCCTGCCCCGGTGATGGTTCTTGCCCTGCCAGTTCTCCCCAGGGTGGCTCAGCTCCCATCTTGATCAGCCCCACCAACCCTGAAGAACCCCTGGAAGCCTCTTGCTGTGTGTGGAAGCACCAGGGAGGGGGACCCCAGGGAGAGATACCACTGGTTTTCCTTGGCCTGGAGCACTGGGGCATTGCTGTGGAACCAGTATCAGTGGAGGAGAGGTTGAGGTTAAAAGCATGCTGGGCTTGGAGCAGTGGATGTGAAGCAGAGGTCTGGGGAGAGGAAGGAAGCGGGGGCCGCGCAGCTGCGCTCGGAGGATGCTGCGCCCGCTGGAAAGCAGCAGCGGGGTCTCCCGAGACAATTTAGGTGAAGGAAGATGCGATGAAGTCACTAGTTTACTTGGCCTGGCGGTGGCAGGAGGTGGTGTTAGCCGTGCTGGTGGGGATGGGATGAGGAGTTCAGCTTAAAGGTAATGAGAAGGCAAAATGAGTAGTGCTTCTGTCTTGGGTGTGCAGGGCATTGTCCCCAGGTTGGCACCGCATGGTGGCCAAGCTGTCCCACCCGTATTTAACACAGCTCTCACCAGGGAAGGGTCCCTGCGTTGCCAAGAGCTGGTCCTTGCTCTCGGCTGGGTGCAGGCACTGGGAGCCCAGGCTGAGCTGGGCACTGGGGCATGACCTCAGGCAGGCACAGCGGGGCTGGTGTTGATCCCTAGGGAAGGCAGGCAGGGTGCCCTGCAGCTCCCAGTGCGGGGCTGGGGGCTCCAGGGGTGGCATTGCTCCAGGGTGGTGGAGTTCCACCCCCCCTGTGACCCTGCAGCAAAACCTTCCGCTCGCGGAGGAGCTCTGGACAAGATGGGGATTTAAGTCTTTAAACTGGTTTAGGCAAATGTAAAAAAATTTTAGGGTGGATGTCTTTAACTCACTTTGAATTATGGTTTGCATCAATTTGGGTTAATTGAGCTGGAGGCCACCCTGCAGCATGGGTTTTGGTTTTTTTTTTTTTTTTTTTTGCATAAGTTAAACCAAAGCGTGCACGAAGCTGTTTTGGAAGCTGGGCCAGGCTGGGGAAGAGGCAGAGCTGACGGCAGGACGCCGGGGAGGCCTCGAGAACGCCTGGTGGCAAAGCCCATGGCACCCAAAGGTGCCGGGGGCCTTCCCAGGCTCCGACGCGGTCCTTGGCTCCCAGCCTGGGCCGGTTTGGTGGGTGAGGACCAGGCAGGGATTTAACAGGGGCCGGGCAGCCCTCTGCTCTGCTGTCACCGAGCTGCTGGAAGGGTGAACGGCGGGTCTGGAAGGACGTGTGTGTAAATAGCCCAGGAGTCGTGCTGTGACCGGACCCGGCCACCCTCAGAGCCGCGGGAGCTCCGGCGGATGCAGGTTTGGCTCGAAGCCTCACTGGGTGGGAGGGGAGAGGGCAGCAAGGCTTCACCCCACTCCTGCTCGGGAAGGCCAGTCCTTCCCACTTCACCTCCTCTCTCTGTTACATCTTGCACGTGTGGCACAGCTCCAGCGCGCTCCGGCACTGGTTTTCCTGCATTGCTTTGCAGGCAAACGGGGGTGCAACGTCCGTCTGGTCCATCAGCTCTCTGTGACCCTTTCTCCGACAGCTCTGGTGTGCGTTTGGTGTCCGTCTGTCTGTCCTTCCCCTCAGCAGGAACGCTGTGGAAGTGAAGTCATCTGCTTTCTTCTCTCTGTTGCCACCACTTCCTCGGCGGCCGCGGTCCCCTGTGAAACGCCTCTGCTCTTCCAGCTGGGGCTGCGAGAGGGGCAGGAGGGAGATGATGTGTGGAGGGAGAGGCAGCATAAAAGCTACTGTTCCCTCCCTTTGGGGTGTAACGTCAGGGGGATTTCTTATAAAGTGTGCTTGCCCCGTTCCAGAAAAATTAAAATTAGTTCTAATTAAGTGGAGGTTAACCTCCACTGTGCATGCTGCAAATTAATGGAATGTGTGATTAACTTATCTTGCAGCAGTAGAGGTTCTTGAAAATTACTTGGAAAGAAGTGTAGCCCTGTATGTGGTTTGAATTTTTAATTTATGTTAATAGCTCAGGTTTGAAATAATTAATTTGAAATGACGGACCTTTGATCTTTTCTTTTCTTAACCACTCCTGCTTCTGCAGCTTAAGTATATCTTTCTAGCTCTTCTCCCTTTGTAGTGAAATGAATTGGACAAAATTACATAAAATGATAAAAAAGTCTGCTACGTACACCCTGAAGCACAGCCGTGTAAAGCTCGTTGTCTCTCGGTGGTGTGGGTATGCGCTGTGGGGCTGCTGCTGGTGCCCCCTCCAAGGGGAGGGCTGCAGCAGAACCCAGAGGTTTAGGGGGAGACAGTACGTTATGTCATCCTGGTGTGATTTTGGGGGTGTTTTGAGTTCTTTCGGAAGTGGTAATTTGGGTTTGCAGTTGTGTGTTTTGAACATAGCTTCATCTTTTCCGGACGGTCATCTCCTGCTGTGTGACTCTCCCTGTTGCCAGACCCAGGTGAGCACGAGCAGGTCATGCTCCTCTTTACCATGCTGGTTTACCCAGCCAGAGAGGACTGAAACCCCTTGGGGAACGTCGAGCGTGACCTTTGCACAAAAACTGGCATTTCCACCGGCAGCAAGGTCCCGGGCTGCTGTGCCAAGGTCTGGGGAGCGAGGGTCTGGTTTAGGACTGATTTGGGGTGCAGCAGGCTAACTCCCTCTTCTGCTGGGCACGCTGGTGCACTAGCCATTCGAGCCCTTCCAGCAATGTTTTAAAATTAAAATAGCAGACGTCATCTCAGAAGTTTCCCAGCCCCTGCCAGAGTGTTGACCTTGCGAGGCTGGCTTCAGCCGAAGCCAAATCTTCTGAGATTGGCTGTTTTCTCCCCCCCAGCTTCCTTTTCCTCATGCTCACAAGCCGTGGGGACCCCCGGGTGACTCCGGACCCGGATCCAAGGCTGCCCTCCTGGGTTTGTGTCGCTGGCCCGGCTCCCGGCAGCCCCCTGCTCTGCTGCTGAGGGGAAGCTTTGGACGTGCTGTTCCCAGCTCCTTATCTCCCAGTGCAGGGACTGGCTGGGGCTTCACCGTGGTCACCGTGCAGCAGACCGGCATTTCTGGAGGAGCAGGAGTTGAGGTCTGACTCTTCTGCTCCCTTCTTGAGCCCTTCTTCTTCCTCTTTGAGACCTTTTGTGGGCCTGGTCTAGTTTGCAGCTCCTCTTTGAATGCTGGCTGTGGCATCTCCAGCTCGGGGAGGAAATTGCTTGTCCCGAAACTCAGTGTGTCAGAATCCCTGTGCTTAAACTTTTGACCTGGAAGATAAATCCCATGCTATTTTCCTTACTGCTGCTGTTTGCCTTGGCTTGAGGTTCCTCTGTGTTCTGGCAGTTGGGTTGCCCAGGGTGGTGGGTTTCTCTCTGGGAAGAACAAGTTTACTGGGGGGGAAGAGCACGTTTTAAGGATGAACTTGTTATTTTCTTAAACCAAGTGAGTGGGATTTGGAGGAGGAAGAAGGAAAAGGGCGGGCCACGGTTCCTAGCAGTGTGGTCAGTTAATGTCTCTGAATTGGCAGTCATGGCTGCTGCCTGTGTGGCAGGGGACATCTTGCAGGAGGAGGGAAGAGATTCTGAACAGGGCTACCATGGCAGTGTCTGCAGAGTGCCATAGGTGGGCTGGGCATGTTATCCCATCCTGGTGGTGGTACGCTGCTGTTTTGGGTGCCCCAGGGTGTCCAGGAGAACAGAGAGGCAGTTTGAAACTCTAATGGTGATGCTTTGGAGTGACGGCCATCTCCCAGTGTGGGCTATGCCATAGGGTACTGGCATAAGGCTCTTGGCCACGGCTCAGCTGATGCCTGCCTGTTGTGGGGCTGAGGAGGGTGGCTGCAGGAGGGGGATGTGGCTGGGCTGAGCCCTCTTCAGCAAACCAGAGTGGCTTTCCTTCAGCCTTGTGGAGTGGGGGAAGCTACCTGACCTTTCGTGCAGATTTGTTTCTGCATTACTTGCCCTTTTAACACATGATTGAAAACAGGCTGTAGGGGAGAGGGAGCCTGAGCTCTGCAACTGAGCTACTGGGATCAGTCAGGGGCATTTCTTGGAGAAAAAGAGCGTGTAGAGGGAGTAGATTTTGTTGGTGGTGATGGATTGCCTTCCTGGGTGGAGAGCTGGCTCGAGGTGCTGCAGTACACACTTAACATGAGGGTCACAACCTGTTGTTCAGTGCAAAGAGCTTGGGAACACCCTGAGGTCTGGCATTTGGGGCAGCTTTGGAGGAGGCTCTGGAGGTACTTGCTGCAAACTTTGCCTCCTGAAAGCACTAGTACTGGCCTCCGGCAATTGCCTCGCCTGGGCTGGCTCAGCCATCTAAGGTGACTTCCTCTGGGCTGTGGGGACAATGGTCATTGACATGGACAAACTGGTGCATGTGATCTGAACATCCATCCCTGGGGCTGGCAAGGACCAATGGGCATGGGATCCTGCCGTGGGGCTGCCTGGGACCCCGTGTGCTGGCTAGTGCTGTGTTGTGTAGTGTGGCAACCAGTGCCTCGCTGGGGCTTTGGCTGAGGCCTTATGAAATCTTTATATCTTAAGTGTACATGACCTATTCATCTACCTTTAGGCATTGAGCAAACAAGGAGGCATATTGGATAAACCAGCACAAATATTTGTAGTTCCCTGAGAAAAGAGCTCTTTGAAACTTAAGGTTTTGTGTTACACGTGGTCCTTTCTTGCTCTGCTGTTTGGGTTCAGATCTTGGAAGTGCTTGGCAGAGAGACAAGGCTGGCCTTTCACAACCAGGGGATTGAAGGGCTTTGTCACCGCTGCCCATCCTGTGCCCCTCACTTGTGACCGTCCTGCAGGCTGCATGATGGACACAGACCTGTTGGAGTGGGGCCAGAGGAAGCCACAGAGATGCTGGGAGGGCTGGAGCCCCTCTGCTGGGAGGGGGGGCTGAGAGAGTTGGGGGGGTTCAGCCTGGAGAAGACAAGGCTCCGGGGAGACCTCAGAGCCCCTTCCAGGCCCTCAAGGGGCTCCAGGAAAGCTGGGGAGGGACTCTGGATGAGGGAGGGGAGCCCTAGGAGGAGGGGGAAGGGTTGGACCCTGCAAGAGGGGAGATGGAGCTGAGCTGTGGGGAAGAACTTGTTTGGTGTGAGGGTGGTGAGAGCCTGGCCCAGGTTGGGCAGAGAAGCTGTGGCTGCCCCATCCCTGGAGGGGTTGAAGGGCAGGTTGGAGGGGGCTTGGAGCAACGTGGTGTGGTGGGAGGTGTCCCTGCCCAGGGCAGGGGGTGGCACTGGGTGGGCTTTGAGGTCCCTTCCAACCCAAACCATTCTGATTCTGTGTGCCCACTTTCCCTTCCCTTCTCCTGTTTGAGCTGCATGTTCGACCTCTCAGCTGAGTCCTGAGTTGTCCCTTGTTCCCAGTTCACCTAAAGTGATGTGAGATGGATTTGCTGTAACCTCTGAGTCAGAGCCCAAGTGTAACAAGTTTTTCCAGCAAAGCTCTGCGTACAGAAATGTTCCCAAGAAATGTTTTCTGAGAGGATTTGGGAATTCAGTTGTAAACAGAGATATCAGAAATATGTAATTATATTATTCCTCTATTTCCCTTGAGACAAGGCAACATTTCCAAGTAACTAAGCACTGAGGTCCTCCGAAGCTGGGGATTGGGTGTGATCTCTGCAGAGTGGCTCTGGTGGCCACTTTTAGAGTGGTGGCTGTGGCCCTGCCACATGAGGCTTTGCTGAGGTTATGGGTCTGGCACCATCTGGGGGTGCCTTGGGCAGGGTCATGTCAGCATCTGCCAGTGGATTTGGGAAGAAAACAGATTCTTTGTGTGCATCTCCAAGGATTCTGTTCATCCTCTGGTTAGAGCCATCCTTACCCATTGGGCTCATGCAGCTCCTCTGTGCTGCTTCCGCGGCCTTTGGGGCCGTGCGAGGAATGTGTGATTTCACCTCCGATGAGGAAGATTTCAGATGTCACCATTCAGGTCAGCATTTATGAACTTTCCTAAAATAAGGTTCAGGTAGAAGTTTATACTTGTGCTTTCTTAGTCTGTTTTCAGACATGTCTCTCAGCAGACGTGTTAAGCCAGTACCTTTGGCCCTTATAGCAAATATCTACGCTGTATTTCTATCCTCACCCTCACACACTTCTCCTTCCCCTCTGGCGGGTCCTGATCATCGCACCAAAATCCATAAAAGGCTGCTATTTTGGCAGTTGCTTTTGTCTGTAGTTAAAAAGCTGTATCTGCTTTGAGTGGGACCTTTGTGAAACTGAAGGGTCTCACCTAGCTCTTGCCAATCACTTTGAAAAAAGCCTTTTTTTTTAATTCTTTTTTTTTTTTTTTTCCTTTTTGCTTTGGATTTCTTCCAAGCCGAGTGCATTGGGGTTTTGCAAATGTCAAGAAGCAAAGCCGTAGCTTACACTGGGATCAGAGAGCGTTTAAGCAAAGCCTCCCGGTGAAGCCGCTGCCACAGTGCTGCTCCAGCCCAGTCTGGGGCAGGAGCACTTGCTGCACTGGTCTCATGCTGGGATGGGTGATGGCTCTTTGCCCAAGCTGCCTGTGTTCCGTCAGTCACAGCAGCAGCGTTGCCTGGGGGCTTTGCACCGAAGGACATGGTGGTCTTTGTACAGAAGAACTGAAAGTCTCCGAGCCTGATCTGGATCAGGTGGGGGTTCACACGTGGGCATTCCTCCCTCAAGCTCCACCAGCCAGCTCTCCCATGGAGTCTGGTGTGTGCTGATGGGTCTGGGTGAGGGCTGGGTGGTGGGATGCACCTGGAGAGATGCACACACCTACTGGCGGTGCCAGACTCTTGGGAGAGCAGCACCCTTGTTGCCTCAGTTGGGTTCGAATCATAGAATGGTTAGAGTTGGAAGGAACCTTAAAGATCATTGAGTTTCAACCCCCCTGCCCTGGGCAGGGACACCTCCCACCACACCACGTTGCTCCAAGCCCCCTCCAACCTGCCCTTGAACCCCTCCAGGGATGGGGCAGCCACAGCTTCTCGGGGCAACCTGGGCCAGACTCTCACCACCCTCACACCAAACAAGTTCTTTCTAGTATCTCATCTAAATCTCCACTCGTCCTATTTAAAACCATTATCCCATGTCCTATTGCTACACTCCCTGATAATGACTCCCTCCCCATGTCTCTTCTAGGCTCCCTTCAGGTACTGGAATCTACTATTTCTTACTAATGGTGCTCAGGTGCTGGAAGAAGGGTCTTTTAGGTATTGGAAAGGGCATTGTGTGATGGAAGGCAAAGGGTAGGCTGCATGGTCACCTTTGCACTGTTAAGGATGAAGAAGTCAGTGGTGGGGCCACCTACGGACTGGTTTGGGGGTTCCATCAGCAATCTGAAAATGAAAATGAGCAGTGAGCTCATCTAGGCTTACAAAATCATGAAGGTGGTGGGTCAGATGAAGGTGCAGCTGTTGCTCGCCACATCTCTCCATGCTAAACTTAGAAGATGGCAGTGAACCTAGTGAGTTGTAAACTGAAAGAAGGTGGAAGAAGGCGCCGCTTCACCGAGCAGGTAGAGAATGCCTGGAGCGTGGTGACGTGGTAGGTTGTGGAGGCAGATGGCTTGTCTGAAAGGCACTGGGCAGATTCTTGGCCAGCAAGTCTACACATGGATCCAGAAGTGACTTGTGTGGGATATACCCACTGACATACCTCATCCCGTAGCTGTGGATGCTGGGAGAGCCCAAGGGAATGGACCATAGGGTGTCCAGAGTCCTGTGCTCTCCCTAGTCTCTGTGGAGAAGGTTGGGGCAGAGCAGCAGAAGAGCCATGTGTGCTCTGGGTGGGGTGCTGAGGTCTGCTGGTCAGGGCAGATGCCCAGAGCAGGAATGCTTATGGTCTTCCTTGAGCTCTGCCCCACCGTAAGATGTATCTGGGCACTACTGGGCTAAACTCCTCTGCTCAGACTAGTTTTACCTCGTGTCAGGACTTTGGGTTGCAGGGCTGAAGGTTGGATGTCTCAGCTTATTAAGTGAATGTACTGTGCTGCAGCAGGTTCACTCAAGGTCTGCAAAAGGTGCTTTGAGAGCCCACACCCTGCAGAGAGTGTGATTTCTCTTCCCAAAACCAAGAGAGCCTGTGCAGGGGGCCGCTGGTGGTCCCCACCATGGAGATCTCTACCCTGTGCCAGGACCAGGGTTGGCGGACCATCAAAGTGCATCAGAGGGAGGAGGTCAGGGGAACAGGAGGAGATTTTCTGGCTTGGGAGGAACGATGCTGTTTACACTGGTTTTGTTGCAAACCAATGATTCGTTGCCAGCTTTAATGGTAGAGTAGAGCATATTTACTCAGCTTGTTTGGACGGAAAACAACTGCTGGATAAGAAACTGTCAGACGGGAATCAATTAGAGGCTTCAGCTCTTGAGTGAAAGATCGTATTTGACATCTGATGCCCTGTGAAATGGAGTTAGGACAATGCTGCTATTTATGTGGTTCTCCTCTGGGTCCCTCCCTTCTTCCTCGTCATCGTCTTTGCTCTAATATTAGAGCTTTGACCCTCTGCGTGTGCTCCCAAAGCAAGCGCTGACACCAGCCCCTTCACGTGGTTCCTGTGAAGAGATCTTTGTGTTTGCAAAGGGGGTGTGTGGAGGTGGGACAGCCGTGCTGGGGGAGCTTACATCCCTCTGCTCTCCCTGGGGACAAGCAGCGATTGCAGAGGGATGACTTTCTGCTGGGGAGAGCCCAGTGCAGATACTGGTACGTGCCCTACAAGTGGCTGTAGACAGAGTTTGTGTGGCAGCTGGAGCTGGGGCCACTGCACAGCAGGGTCAGAGGGGCAGTGCCTGGGGGCTGGCTGCTGTTTGGGCTCTGGGTTCACTCATCCCCGCTTGATTCTTTGGTATGTTGAATGGTGACACGACTTCATCTGCTTCTGCTGGGGGCCGTCTTGCCACAAGGAGCAGATGAAGTCCCTCCCACCCCCCAGCAGCATACAGGTAGCATGAGGAGGTGGGAGAGGGTGCAGAAGAGCAGATGGGTGATGGCTGTCACAAACAAAAAGCCTTTGCTGCCCTGGAGATCCTGCAGGACTCCTGTGTTAGGGGAGAGTCACTGTGAGTGTGTGTCACCATGACATCTCCTTGCCTACCACTGGGCCAGTGCTGCCCACGTTGCCAGTGCCTGAGTCAGCGGCAGTGACTCAGTGGGGTCACCGGACCCAATTTACCCTCCAGGCAGAGACATTCCTGCCTGCATTCATGATAAAACTTACTTCAAAGCCTCTTCACTAGACGGTGATGGTGACACTTACACCCTTGCCTGAGGCCTCTGGGCTGCTGCCACCAAGGAGCCAGTGTTCAGTGGTGCCCCTGGGACTGCAGCTCTTGGGAAGAGAAGCACGTGAGAACCCACTGTCTGTCCTGGGCATCCGCACAGAAACATGTCGCTGTGGAGGAAAGGTTTGCATGAGCTTGCCCCTTCTCTTTCCCTTCTCTTTCCCTTCTCTTTCCCTTCTCTTTCCCTTCTCTTTCCCTTCTCTTTCCCTTCTCTTTCCCTTCTCTTTCCCTTCTCTTTCCCTTCTCTTTCCCTTCTCTTTCCCTTCTCTTTCCCTTCTCTTTCCCTTCTCTTTCCCTTCTCTTTCCCTTCTCTTTCCCTTCTCTTTCCCTTCTCTTTCCCTTCTCTTTCCCTTCTCTTTCCCTTCTCTTTCCCTTCTCTTTCCCTTCTCTTTCCCTTCTCTTTCCCTTCTCTTTCCCTTCTCTTTCCCTTCTCTTTCCCTTCTCTTTCCCTTCTCTTTCCCTTCTCTTTCCCTTCTCTTTCCCTTCTCTTTCCCTTCTCTTTCCCTTCTCTTTCCCTTCTCTTTCCCTTCTCTTTCCCTTCTCTTTCCCTTCTCTTTCCCTTCTCTTTCCCTTCTCTTTCCCTTCTCTTTCCCTTCTCTTTCCCTTCTCTTTCCCTTCTCTTTCCCTTCTCTTTCCCCTCTCTTTCCCTTCTCTTTCCCCTCTCTTTCCCTTCTCTTTCCCCTCTCTTTCCCTTCTCTTTCCCTTCTCTTTCCCCTCTCTTTCCCTTCTCTTTCCCCTCTCTTTCCCTTCTCTTTCCCCTCTCTTTCCCTTCTCTTTCCCTTCTCTTTCCCCTCTCTTTCCCTTCTCTTTCCCCTCTCTTTCCCTTCTCTTTCCCCTCTCTTTCCCTTCTCTTTCCCTTCTCTTTCCCCTCTCTTTCCCTTCTCTTTCCCCTCTCTTTCCCTTCTCTTTCCCCTCTCTTTCCCTTCTCTTTCCCTTCTCTTTCCCCTCTCTTTCCCTTCTCTTTCCCCTCTCTTTCCCTTCTCTTTCCCCTCTCTTTCCCTTCTCTTTCCCTTCTCTTTCCCCCCCCATGGAACCACACTCACTGCATTAAAGAGCATTTCCCTTGAATGATCCCAATCCTGAACATGAATGCTCTTGTTGTGAGTGAAGGAAGAGCTTTTCAGAGAGGTAAAATGATTAATTTGTTCTTCTTACCTTGGGACTTAATTTTGAGGCTGGCTTGAGGCTCATAGAACACGCACTTGATCTTATCTTGGCTTCTTTATCTCCTTTCCCTCCCTTTAATGATGCAAAAAAGATTTTCAAATTCTTTAGACTGCTGGCTCTCTAGGTCTGCTTCAGTGGAGCTGTGAAATCCCGTTCTTTCCCCTCTCTTTCCCCTCTCTTTCCCCTCTCTTTCCCCTCTCTTTCCCCTCTCTTTCCCCTCTCTTTCCCCTCTCTTTCCCCTCTCTTTCCCCTCTCTTTCCCCTCTCTTTCCCCTCTCTTTCCCCTCTCTTTCCCCTCTCTTTCCCCTCTCTTTCCCCTCTCTTTCCCCTCTCTTTCCCCTCTCTTTCCCCTCTCTTTCCCCTCTCTTTCCCCTCTCTTTCCCCTCTCTTTCCCCTCTCTTTCCCCTCTCTTTCCCCTCTCTTTCCCCTCTCTTTCCCCTCTCTTTCCCCTCTCTTTCCCCTCTCTTTCCCCTCTCTTTCCCCTCTCTTTCCCCTCTCTTTCCCCTCTCTTTCCCCTCTCTTTCCCCTCTCTTTCCCCTCTCTTTCCCCTCTCTTTCCCCTCTCTTTCCCCTCTCTTTCCCCTCTCTTTCCCCTCTCTTTCCCCTCTCTTTCCCCTCTCTTTCCCCTCTCTTTCCCCTCTCTTTCCCCTCTCTTTCCCCTCTCTTTCCCCTCTCTTTCCCCTCTCTTTCCCCTCTCTTTCCCCTCTCTTTCCCCTCTCTTTCCCCTCTCTTTCCCCTCTCTTTCCCCTCTCTTTCCCCTCTCTTTCCCCTCTCTTTCCCCTCTCTTTCCCCTCTCTTTCCCCTCTCTTTCCCCTCTCTTTCCCCTCTCTTTCCCCTCTCTTTCCCCTCTCTTTCCCCTCTCTTTCCCCTCTCTTTCCCCTCTCTTTCCCCTCTCTTTCCCCTCTCTTTCCCCTCTCTTTCCCCTCTCTTTCCCCTCTCTTTCCCCTCTCTTTCCCCTCTCTTTCCCCTCTCTTTCCCCTCTCTTTCCCCTCTCTTTCCCCTCTCTTTCCCCTCTCTTTCCCCTCTCTTTCCCCTCTCTTTCCCCTCTCTTTCCCCTCTCTTTCCCCTCTCTTTCCCCTCTCTTTCCCCTCTCTTTCCCCTCTCTTTCCCCTCTCTTTCCCCTCTCTTTCCCCTCTCTTTCCCCTCTCTTTCCCCTCTCTTTCCCCTCTCTTTCCCCCCCCATGGAACCACACTCACTGCATTAAAGAGCATTTCCCTTGAATGATCCCAATCCTGAACATGAATGCTCTTGTTGTGAGTGAAGGAAGAGCTTTTCAGAGAGGTAAAATGATTAATTTGTTCTTCTTACCTTGGGACTTAATTTTGAGGCTGGCTTGAGGCTCATAGAACACGCACTTGATCTTATCTTGGCTTCTTTATCCCATGGTACCACACTCACTGCATTAAAGAGCATTTCCCTTGAATGATCCCAATCCTGAACATGAATGCTCTTGTTGTGAGTGAAGGAAGAGCTTTTCAGAGAGGTAAAATGATTAATTTGTTCTTCTTACCTTGGGACTTAATTTTGAGGCTGGCTTGAGGCTCATAGAACACGCACTTGATCTTATCTTGGCTTCTTTATCTCCTTTCCCTCCCTTTAATGATGCAAAAAAGATTTTCAAATTCTTTAGACTGCTGGCTCTCTAGGTCTGCTTCAGTGGAGCTGTGAAATCCAGTAGGAACTTCTTAGATAAGTGGGTTGTTCTGTAATGTGTATGGAGCTGTGGTGTTGTGCCTTGTACATCCCTAAGACAGAGCTTTTAGATTTGAAGGGTCACAGAATCACATGGGGTTGGAAGGGACCTCTGGTCCAACACCCCTGCTAAAGCGTCCACCCAGAGCGGGTCACACAGGAACTTGTCCAGGCGGGTTTTCAATGTCTCCAGAGACAGAAACTCCACCACCTCTCTGGGCAGCCTGTTCCAGGGCTCTGCCACCCTCACAGGGAAGAAGCTCCACCTCATGTATAGGTGGAACTTCTTATATTCAAGTTTGTGCCCATTTCCTCTTTGGTCTGCAAGCTGAAGCTTTCTCACAGAGGCGTGCTGTTAGGTTTGGCAGAACTGGGAAGGTCCAAGCCAGCCCTGCCCGCTCCATGCCTGCCTTGCTGGGCTCTTTCTCCAACACCTTGAGAGGTCTCTGCTCCTGGGGCTGCCTGCCCCACTGCTGGCATGTCATCACGTCCTCCCTGCTGAGCTGGGTATCAGCCTCGGTGCCCAGCACCAGTGCTTGTGCAGCTCGGCTCTGCAATGCATTGATGTGGACTTGAAAGAGCAGAGGAGCAGGTGAGTGAGCTTCAGAAGAGGTACTGTGCTGGTAGAAATGAGCTCTTGGTGGCAGACAAAGAATGGCTGGAAGGACTAGGGCTCAAAACCAGCAAAGCTGTCCTGCTGTTCACTGGTACAGTCCTTCCACAGTATGGCTGGAGCTGGGGAGCCTTAATGGGTAGGGCTCATGGAAGAGGGACCATGACCCTGCTTGGCTGGGCAGATCATGTCACCCTTCTGTGCCCTGCATCCCCCTGGGATGGGAGACCTGCCCTGTCCTGTGTGTGTGGAGAGGGGCCGGGGATGCTTGGGGGTCAGTGGGTATGAAAGTGCTTGTACCACTTTTGCCTTCTTCCCTGAGTTTGAAGCAGAAATGTAGATAGCTGGCCAGGTAATAATTAACTGGGACAGGTACCCAAGTAATTACCCCTCCTGGGTGCTATTATGCCGCCTGCCCAGAACCTAATGTGTGGGGCAGGAGGGGTGAGGGCTGGGTTTTGTCCCCCTCTGTGTTTTCCAGGGACCAATGAGTGTGTCCTGGCAGTGAAGGGGTGTGTGCAGTGCCTTTGGGTATGGGGCTTGTGAGGCAGCCCCTCTGCCCTCCTTCCTTGGAGGGGACATCTGCTGTGGGGTGATGGATGTCCCACGGGAGTGCTGGGGCTTCTCGCTCTCGGCTCGCCCTGGGGAGCTGGGTGAGGAGCAGAGGGAGGAGAGGGCAGCTAAAGGGGGGGCACGGCCCTGTGTGTCCCACTCCAGCCCTGTGCCTGCACCCCGAAGCGGAGCAGCCTGTGCCTGGGATGGGGTTGGAGGCTGGCCCTTTCCAGGGAGAAGGCGGCTGTGGGAGAACGTGGGGCTGGTGGCACTGCCAGCTCCTGGCCCTGTCTGGGAGCCCTCCCCCTGCCTGGCCACGGCTTCTACTGGGAGCTTTGGCAAGTGTACACTGTTGATTTTGCCTCTCGTGCCAACATCGGGAAGCACGCTGAAATAAATTAAGACGATGACTGGAGGAAAGCCAAAGCCTTTCCATGGCTCCCACCGCAGTGCTTGAGGTGTGAAGTGTCCCTCTGTGCCTCCGTGGGCTCCGGGCTGCCAGCCGGGCAGAGGCGGGCATCCTCTGGCTTCCCAGGGGATATGCCTCGAGTAAATCAATCCATGCGCATGTAAAACTGTAATTGCCCAACTTAACAATGTGTGCAGCTTATCCCGATACAACTGCGAGATAAGAGCGTTGTAAAAGTTTATAGCCACAATAAACGGGTCCTCCTGTAAGGACAGTGTTGTTCTTTCACACCACTGCCAGTCGGTTTTTAACTGGGATGTTAAAAATTTTCTTTAGCAACAGTTACAGTCTGCTGTAAAGCCCCTGGTTAACAACATCTCTGCTCCCGCCGGCTCTCAGCCTGGCCCTGGCTGCCCGCTGTCCCCTCCGGGCTGGCAGTGCTCCCAGCACCACGGGCACAGCAGGTCACGTCCCTGTGCCGGTCCCCTTGGCCACTGTTTGGTGTAGCCCCAGCCCTACGTCCGGCAGCGCTTCCCAGGATCCAGGATTTCTGTGCTGGGACCCACGGAGGAGCAGGGGTGAAAGCTGGCTGTCAGGCTGCCCAGGTCTCACCCTGTGCCCAGCCCTGGCAGGTCCCGGAGCTCTCGCTGCCGCAGGGGAGGATGCTGGATGCTCATTACTCCGACAGTCCCCTGCCTCTCTTGACCACAATTTTTTTTGGTATGGCTTAGCTTTTTGGCTCGTACATAGGCGAGCTAATGAGCGGCAAAGCTATTTTCTCTTTTTGGTATGCGCAGAGTTGCATCACGGATGCGATTGTGGGTTTTTTATGCAGTGTGAAATGATGACAGGTCACCACAGAATCACATGGGGTTGGAAGGGACCTCTGGAGATCATCTAGTCCCAACCCTTTCCAGAGCAGATCCCACAGGAACGTGTCCAGGTGGGGTTTGAATGTCTCCAGAGAAGGAGACTCCACCACCTCTCTGGGCAGCCTCTTCCAGGGCTCTGCCACCCTCACAGGAAAGAAGTTCCTCCTCATGTTTAGGTGGAACTTCTTATATTCAAGTTTGTGCCCGTTTCCTCTTGTTCTGTCCCTGGTCACCACTAGAAAAAGACTGGCCCCATCCTCCTGACACCCACCCTTTAAGTATTTATAAGCATTGATCAGATCCCCCCTCAGTCCTCTCTTCTCCAGACTAAAAAGACCCAAGTCCCTCAGCCTCTCCTCGTAAGGGAGATGCTCCAGGCCCCTCATCATCTTTGTAGCCTCTGCTGTCCCCTCTCCAGCAGTTCCCTGTCCTTCTGGAACTGGGGAGCCCAGAACTGGTCCCAGTGCTCCAGATGGGGCCTCCCCAGAGCTGATGTGCAGCCTCTGAGAGCTGCTGAAAGGAGGAGTGGCTGGAGGGCAGAAGAAAATGAGCCATCCTGTGCTACACCCAGCTGTTTGGGTAGAAAAATGCTGAAAGAGACTGGGGGGAGGTTACACACTGCTGGGTCCTTCCTCTGTGCCACAAGGTGATGTCTGGAGCAGTGGGGATGGTGATGGAGAGCCTGGCTGGAGCCCCGGGGCGGAAGAGCTGTGGAGGATGGTGCTGCGTGGGCTGGGGTAGGCAGTGGCTCCCTCCCCATGGAGCCCCCAAATCACCACCTGACACATGCACGCACACACACAATGTTGTTTAACGATTACTGGATGCCATCCAGAGGGACCTGGACAGGCTGGAGAGCTGGGCCCGTGCAAATCGCATAAAGTTCAACCAAGCCAAGTGCAAGGTTCTGCACCTGGGACGTGGCAATCCCAGGCACAAATCCAGGTTGGACGGAGAATGGCTGGAGAGCAGCCCTGAGGAGAAGGACTTGGGGGGGTTGGGGGATGAGAAGCTCCAGATGCGCCAGCAGTGTGCACTGGCAGCCCGGAAACCAACCCCATCCTGGGCTGCATCAAGAGAAGTGTGGCCAGCAGGTCGTGGGAGGTGATTCTGCCCCTCTGCTCTGTGCTCGTGAGACCCCACCTGGAGCTCTGTGTCCAGCTCTGAAGCCCTCCGTGCTGGAAGGACATGGACCTGTTGGAACAGGTCCAGCAGAGAGCCATGAAGGTTATCAGAAGGATGGAGCACCTCTGCTGTGAGGACAGGCTGAGAGAGCTGGGGGTCTTCAGTCTGGAGAAGAGAAGGCTCCAGGGAGACCTTAGAGCCCCTTCCCGTATCTGAAGGGGCTACAGGGGAGCTGGGGAGGGACTCTTGGTCAGGGAGTGCAGTGACAGGACAAGGGGGAACGGTTTTAAATTGGAAGAGGGAGATTTAGATTAGATACCAGAAAGAACTTCTTGGCTGTGAGGGTGGTGAGAGCCTGGCCCAGGTTGGCCCGAGAAGCTGTGGCTGCCCCATCCCTGGAGGGGTTCAAGGGCAGGTTGGAGGGGGCTTGGAGCAACGTGGTGTGGTGGGAGGTGTCCCTGCCCAGGGCAGGGGGGGTGGGAACTAGATGATCTTTAAGGTGCCTTCCAACACTAACCATTCTAAGATTCTACTTTTTTTTTCACGCTCCAGTCTTCATTAACTGATCCGTCTCCAGTTGTGGAGTCCTGCTGGGCTTTCGGGCGCTGAGCTGTGTTTGGAGAGGGGAGAGTCCCCTTCCCCGAGCCGTGCTGGGCCCCAGGAGTTGTGGGCAGTGCCCTGCTTGCCCCAGAGACCGCATCCAGTCTCAGGTCACTGTCATTGCTCTGAAGGGAAAAAAAAAAACCCAGGCAAGCACATTGTGAGTAACTTGGTAGCTGGGAAGCGGCTGGTTTGGGAGTTAAGAGCACTTTTATCAGTGTACGTTCACAGGCCACCTTATTGCACAGGGCTGTGTTCAGTTACTTGTCCAGCCCTGGTTATTGCACTTCGTTACTCTCCGGGGGGTAATTGGGCCCTGGGGAGGATGTTCGCAGTGACGAGCCCTTTTCCTGTGCCTTTTTATTTTTTTTTTTCCCCTCAGACCTGCTGTCATAGAGCTGGGGCTCTGTCAAGCTCATTATCTTTTAATGCACTCGTCCCTAGACGAGGCGGAGGGCAGGGAGCAGCAGAGCTGGGAAGGTCTTGGTTGCCAAAGGAGGTGGCAGCAGTGGCCCCACTTGTGTCTCACCCTGTCCCGTTGAGCTACCACTTGTCTTTGGGCTGGATAACTCTGGTCCTCCAGGAGCCTGGTTGCTCCTTGCAAGGTGTCCTTAGGTGTCCTTAGCAGCCTGATGGAGTGTCCCACGGGTGTTTTCCTCGGGAAGTGGGTTAGAGCACTCAAATGGGGAAAACAAATGGCTCTCTTCCTTTTATTCTTTATTATTTTTAATTAAAAAAAAAATGGTTGGTTTTTTTTTGAGCTGGCAGATTAAAGAAACACTGCTAATGAGGGTGTGGGGCAAGAGCTTTGTTCTGGGTACTGAGGCTGGTCCCTGAAAGGTTTTGCTTAGATAAGCAATTTGTGAAATCAGGGAGGACACCTGAAGCTTTGAGCTCTTAATGCTGGATTTGCTTCCTTCTAGTAGTGCAGGTCAAAAAAAAAAAAAAAAAAAAAAAAAAAAAAAAAAAAAAAAAAAAAAAAAAAAAAAAAAAAAAAAAAAAAAAAAAAAAAAAAAAAAAAAAAAAAAAAAAAAAAAAGATAATTGTGTTTGTGTCTCATTACCCTGCAGTTTTGTAGAGCAGCTCCATGGTAAAGGAAGAGCCTGAACAAACAACTGGCAAAGCAGGGAGATGGTTGGATTATGGCCGCTGCCTGGTGAGGAAGTTTGTGCTGGCTTTTAATCAGTTGGTGTTGGCTGCGCGGGGGCCGTTTGGGGCTCAGGCTTGGCCTCCTTGGCCAGCTAATGCTGCCTGCCCCTGGGCTTGTCAGGAAGTGAGATTTGGGAGCAAAAAGAGGGAGAGAGATGTATGTGTGCATATCTTTATCTTTTTTTTTAACATGTATTTTATGTGTTTAAAAGGCCACTGCCCTGGCTTTCCTCGTGCTTTGGTGCTTCGTTAAGGGGAGTGATGTGGCTTAGACCGATGTTTTCCTGTGCCTTGGGCAATGTCCCTCTTCCCTGACCTGCAGCAGAGGGAAAGGACCTGAGCCCGGCCCAGGGCAGGTGATCCTCACCGTGGCCACCATGAGCAGCCATGGGGTGGAGGGCAGAGAGGGCAGCCCTCCTCGCCTGGGGACGGAGGTTTGGGAAGAGATCCCGCAACTTGTTCCTACCAGAGAAAACACTCTGACACAGCAGAAATAAAAACAAAAGAGCTCTTCTTCAGTGTTTACTCTTATTTTTAGAAGACAATAAGTGAGCGGATCGAGCTGCGGGCGGAAATGGTGTCTCTGAAGTTCAGGCTCCCCCTCCGCCCTCGTCAGGAAGCGCATGCTGCACGTGCGCCCGGCTGGGATGTTTGTAGACAAAGAGTTTCTTGATGCTTTTTTTTTTTTCTCTCCCCCCTCCCTACAGTTCCCTTGCCCATAGGCAAAGAGGATTTGCTTGCTCACACGCTGGAGTCCCGCGCGGAGCCGGGCTCTGTGTGCCAGGGGAGCGCAGCTGCGCCAGGCTGCCTCTCTTAGCAGCCCCTTGCCTTGGGGTTTGGGGTGAGCTTCCCGATTTTTCTGTTTTCTTGGATTGGGGAGTTAAATCACCGCTGACGTGGTGCTGGTGGTGATGAGAACCGGGGGCTGAGGTGGTTTGTGGATCCATCCATCGGGCCATTCTTCCTCTGTGCGACCGACTCGGATGGAGCTTGCGTTTCCCGGCTCCCGCCGCAGCCCGGCTCCGTGGCCTGCGTGTCCCCCGGTGCAGGATAAGTACGTGCCCTGTTCCTTTTGCTCCTTTGCTGTGTGCCCCTTGGGGTGCCGGGGTGTCCCCAGTGCTGGGGTGTCCCCGGTGAGCCACAAGGCTCTGCCACATGTCGTGGTGGTGGGCATTTGTGTCTGGTTCGTTTGTTCCTGCCCCGGCCAGAAATCACTGCCTGCCACTGAGATGTCTCTTTTCTCCTCTCATCAAAAAGAGACGCCGTAAGAGGCCAAACCGAAACCCAAGGCTGTTCTTCTGGTCATGCCAGCAGATGGGGAAGTGGCTGGACCCGGATTTGTGCCTGTCAGGCAGATGGCCCAGGTGGCTCTGCCAGGACCATGAGCTCTGTCAGTGAGCCGTGCTCTGCCCTGGCACATGTGGCTTCCTGGGTGTTGTGTTTGGGGCTGTGTGAGTTCTGGTGCTTGCTTTCCTTGGAGGCTGTAGTTTTCTCCATGTCTGTGGTGTCTCTTCTGTTTCTGTGGCAAAGGAACTTGATTTGAAATAAACCCCGGGCTGTGGGCAGGTCTCCGGTGCCAGATGCCGTAGCGATGGGCAGGTGCCCCTTGTGGCAGCTGTGACTGGGCATAGGGGCTGTGTCCTGCCGTGGTACTGGGGACAGGGCTGTTGCCAGGGCTATGGCTATGAAGCGGACAGAGAGAATTCGTGTTTGTGTACAGCACAGCATGCAAAGGCTCTTTCATATGGTCCGTGACTGTCGTAGCATGGCACGGTCCCTGCTCCTCGTGGTCTGCTCCCACTGGAGACCTCCAGCCTCTGGAGCCGTCAGTCGAAAGCAGAGGGGTGTCTTTGTGAGGGGGGGTCGGACATGGCAGCCGACAAATGGAAGAGCTGCTGCTCTTTTTGGGGGGGTGATGATGCAGCCCAGTCTCCCCGCATCTGCCTGGGGTACCGCTGGCAGGGACCTCCCCGTCCACACAGGCTGCCGGCTGCCCGGGGTCGCCCGCTCCTGCCCTGCCTGGGGAGCCACTCGATCTTGCTTTTAATGAGTTTCCTTCCGTGCCAACTCGATGGGGTGGGAGGGAGCTGCTTGTTCCTGAGCGCCTGCCAATCCTAACAGAGTGAGTGTTTTGCATGGACTTTGGGGCAATCCCAGCTCCCGCTGGGCAGCAGCGTGGCAGGAGCCTGGAGGAGAGCGGGGCTGTGTCCTCCCCGCTGGGGCAGGGCTGGAGGGTGGCAGCAGCCTTTGCCTGCTGTAGACCCTGGCTGTTGGCTCCTCCAAATGCCTTTGCCTTCAAGGGATGTGGGGTCAGTTCCTCTTCTTGGACTCTGGCTTGGGATGCCTGTGCTGGTGCAGCAGGTCCTGCCGGCTCTGGCGCTGCCTGCTCCGCTCTTGGGGAGTGCAACCCATAGCAGCTTTCTCAAACCAGAGCACCCTTTGATCCTTCCCTGGGGAGCAAAGCCCAGCTACAGGGGGGAAAAGGTGCTTTAAGGTGTACATGTGTGTCGCTGTCTGGCTGATGTCTCGCCTTTCTGCTGTGGGTATTGAGGGGGATGTTCTGTTGTACGGTCTGTGTCCCTCCCGATGGACAAGTGAACCCCTGATAAGAGTTTATGGCACTGCTCTTAATCCATGTGAGATGCTCATCTGAAAGTTTCTCTCCTTATTTTGCTTTCACCTTTGCCTTTCCCAGCTGCCTGCTGTTGGAAAGGGTGAGGGGATGTGGCAGCTTGGGCAGCCCCTCGAGGGCCACAGGGCTGTGTGGTGCCTGAGCCACCAGGGACACAGGGCTGGTTTTCCCTCCTGCCTGATGTGGTGTGAAGCTTTGCCTTCTTGCATGGCATCCATGGGCTTGCACCAGCAAAGGGGTGGCTGAGGGGGCAGCGGGGTGAGCTTGGCCACTGTACTGGTGGGGGTGGGAAGCCCTGCCCTGGGCCAGCTCCCGGCCAGGTTGGCTGCAGGGGTTGGCACGGCTGCTGCTTCCTCCTCCTGTCTGTGCCTTGGCAAATACCCCCCAGCAGTGAATGTGTAACTCTTGTTTCCTTCTCATTAAGGTGCTGATTTGGTGGCAAACTCAATAGTTAAGGGCACGAAACTCTTTCAGTGGCTATGAATTAAAAGCAAGAGCAGCCAAACAAAACCAACCCAAGCTCCCAGGAATTCCTGAATGGTCTGTATTTGTTCTTGGCAAAAGGGGATTTTCTTTCCTTTTCTTTGAAGGCACCTCCTGAAGCTGTTTACTTCCGCACACTTCTTGGCTGTGACCATTTTATGCAAAGAAGTCAAAATCATTAATGTAAGAATCAGCGGTTGCCAGGCCAGTGGTCCTCACGCTGAAAATATTGCATAAGATTTGGCTAAAGATGTAATTACTTGAAATTGTATGAGGTAAACTCTACTTTTGAGAGAAGACAAGCATGGCTGTTTCTGTAAAGGGTCCTGTGGGTGCTGGGGGGGGGTTGCATCTCTGGCCATGGGTGCTGATGTCCCAGTGTGTGAAACAAACCCCCTCCTGGGATGCAGCTGCTGCAAGACCACGGGACCAAACCTGCAACAAGCATCCTTTGGGTCCTGTGCGTGTCTGGAGAGTTTTACCTTGTCTGATCGAATGGTTCCCCGGGTCCTGTGGCAGCGTTGGGAAAGTGGAATGAGTAACCCAGGTTTTGTCATACTGGGGTCTCTGCCATTTGGCTCCTTCCTGCAGTGGCAGTGCCCTGACAGCAAAAAGGAGCCTTTTCCAAGGTTTCTTTGTGCTCAGGCACCCTCTCTGTGGCAGGGAAAAGGCTCTCAGGAGTCAGAATTGGGAAGGCTCCCAGCTCCCTGGATGCACCCTTCTCCAACTCGCGGAGGAAGAGGAGGGTCATCTGCTGGCCCTGGGAAGCGTGGCTGCTCACCAGCCTGCACCTGGACCAGTTCCTGAGGGCAAACCCAGAGCTGCAAGTGCTGAAACATGCTCTTGGCCAAAGGAGAAGCAGCACCCAAGCTGCCACCACAAGCTCCTTCTGCATCTGGCCACAAGGGGCAAAAGAGCATTTTCTTTCTGTTTGGTGAGAATTTCATGTACATTGTCCTGGCGATGGGGAGATGTGTTGCTGCGGTAAAACCTGGCTCTGCACGGGCTGGGGAGCAGGGCTGGGATCCCCTCCTTCCAGCCTCTGGGCGCTGTGGTTCCTGTCCACAGCCACAGGTGGGTTTTGCAGTGTTCAGCACCCACAGGAGCCCCACGGGTGGATGTGGTGCCAGCTCCTGGCCCCGCGGCAGCGAGCCCGGTACGGCTGTGGTACCGTGTGTGTGGCCGTAAGAAGGGATTTGTCCTCAGATGGGCCCTTCTCAGGGCGCCAGTGACAGGACACAGGTAATGGGCACAAACTGAAACATGGGGAATTGCACTTAAGCACCAAAATTGCTCTTTCGCTGGTTGCCCAGAGAGATGCTGGAGTTTCCAGCCTTGGAGATATTCAAAACTCAAGTAGACACCTACAGCCTGCTGTAGCTAGCCATGCTTGAGCAGGGGCTTGGACTGGGTGATCTCCAGAGGTCCCTGCCACCCTCAGCCACGCTATGATCTTCGTTCCTCAAACACTATATGAAGCTGGTTCCTTTGCCTACCACCATTTAAGGAACATCTTCAGCTGCATCAGATCTTCCTCGCCTTTTGCTTCTGGTTCGTTGCCTGAGGTGGGAAGGAGATGAAATGGGGCTCAGCAGCCCAGATCCTGAGCATCTGCTGCTTTGTGGTGAGCTGATGGCTGGACAAAGCGGTGTCTGGAGGAGCCTGGCTTGACTTTCTAATACCTAATTTGTCCAAGTGATCCTTAATGTTGGGTAATGAGCTGGGAGATTTGTCCAGTGCTTAAGGGCAAACCCCATTAGCTGTGTCATAAATAAAATTTCCCTGGAATCTCTCTCCGTGTCAGACACAGTGATTAGAGCCTTAACTGCTTGGCTGAGGTTGCAGCCTCCGGTTTACAAGCAGAAAAACCTTTCCAGCTGAAGCTGGGGTTTCCAGGCTCCCACCTGACAATTGTCCTGGATTTTGCAAGAATTTTCTGAGGGTAAATAATTTCTGCCCAGGTGCTTTCTGCTGCTTTAGCAGCCACGACTGGCAAAGGAGCAAGGGGAAGCAGTTCCCTCAGCCATATGCGTTAATACAAACGCAGAGGCGAGGTCCTGGCTGGGTGAGAGCAGGTTTCCTGATTAGTGGGTGTGAGTGAGGATGCAGTTCAGATATTTCTTTTGCGTCAGTGTCCAGCTCTAGTGAAGCAAAATAATGATTTGCAAATAATGTTCTTTGCTGTGTGTTTTCCCCCAGTAAATCTGCCTTGAATATGAATGCTGGAGCAGACAGCAGTTACACGGTGGAGACCCAATCCAGGCAGATATTTATCTGAATTTCAGTGATGCTGAAGACTGGCAGCTGCCTTCTTCTGTCTATCACAGGAGAAATCTGCAACAGGCAGCTTAGTGATATGCACATTAGGGTTTGGAGGCTAAAAGCAAAGGCTCTCTGAGCTCGAACGGGAAAATGGAGTAATGTTGTGATATGGCAGAAAAAGCACCAAGATGCCTCTTTTTAGTGGGGGAGTCTCTATTATCCCTAATGGAGGAAGACTTTCTGCTAAAGCTTTCTCTCCTGATAGCTTTGTGCACTTCTCTGTCTTCCCTGGTTTTTGTTATCAGTATGGCTGTGGACAGCAGCAGGGAGATGCTCCTGGGCTTGGTGGTCACTGGGCTTGTAGCTCAGCCCTCTTGGTGCCACAAGAGGGGCTGAGGGCTGTGCTGTGGGAAGGGGCTGTGGCTTCCCCAAGGCTCACGTGTGCTGTGGGTCCTGGTGTGTGAGCTGTTCCCCTTGGACAGCAAAGGCTTCACCTAAAGCCAGTGTCTGCTGATGCTATTACCCCATTTAGCACAGCAGAGGCTTCACCTAAGGCAGTGTCTGCTGATGCTATTACCCCATTTATTCCTTTTCCTTCCCATTTCCATGTGGGTCTCTGCAGTGGCAGGCTAGCGCAGCACCAGGAGACCCTCTAGATGTGGTGGTGGGTTCCCCTCCCTGCCCCCCATGGTTGACTGATCCACACCAGTTCCCTGCTCCTGGTGGAGGGTTTCTTTTTCCCCAATAATTCGTGCTTCTGCCTTGGCTTCTGAATGGGGCATCTCATCTCTCTCTTGCCGTCCCAGGTTGCAGGCTAATGAGAAAACCTCCATGTAATAATAAATGAGCGTCAGCAGGGCAGTGAGTAAATGCACTGTGTCTCATCTCTCTTGCTGTCCCAGGTTGCAGGCTAATGAGAAAACCTCCATGTAATAATAAATGAGCGTCAGCAGGGCAGTGAGTAAACGCACTGGCTGTTCTTGCCAAGCCACGCATACTTACTGAGACCAGGAGGAAACACGAATATATTTTGGCTGCTAGTGCCAAATAGAGGGGAGGAAGGATATGTGAAAGTAAAAGCCCATAGTTCTTGCTCACACGTGTCTACTTTTTACTGCCAAATTAATGTAATCCATTAGCTAATGTAATCCATTATCAATCCAGTGACTGATAATCATCTAGAAAGAGAACAGCACATCCCGGTTTAATGTCAGAGGTACCAAGCAAATGAAGGAAGGTTTGTATCCTCACCATGAGCGTGCTCCTACACCAGTGTCCCCAGGCTCGTGGTGGCTGAGATCCCTTCAGCTGAGCTTGTTGCTCAGGCCCAAGGGATGGGATGAGCTGATGCCATCGGGTGGGACTGTGCTGGACCAGATGTCTCTACGGTTCTTGGTCCTATTTTGGGTGGGAAGTGCATCTCCCCTGGGCACGTGGTTCAGGGCCTCGCTCACCTCTGGGTTACGTGCTGCCGATGCCATGGGCTCCGTCCGTCTCACTAACGGGCAGGGTCTCTGTCTCTCTCTCCCTTCCAGCGGTGCAGGGTGGCTAGAGATGGTGGAGCCTGGAGGTCTGCATCACGGCGCCGGATCTCTCGGCCCCCGGGAGCCTGGAAGGAGCTACTGTGGACCCTGAGGAGAGGGGCAGGATGGACCTTGTCAAAGGGTGAGTCGGGACTGTGCCACGCTCCCTCTCTTTTGCTCACTAATGGTCGGCAGGGGAAGAGACCATTGGGGAAGCCAATGACTGACCCTGCAAGGTGAGCATTTAGTGTTCGTGATGCCTTTTTCCATTTTCATATTGCAAAGGAACCCTCTGCCTGCGGGGAGAGGCCGTGCCTCGCTGCAGGGTGAGCAGTGAATGCCACCACTGAGGGCGTGCAGCCTGTCCCCACATCTCATGGTTTCATACACCCTGACAGACACCTGCGGGTACCACGGCCGGGCACAGCGCTGGTGTGGAGGGCTGGGAGCTGAGGGGAGTGCTGGGCAAGCCTTTTATTTTTTAATTGGAGTAATGTGACGTGAACCAGTTGTGACTGAGGAGGGTGTGAGTGACAGGGTTTGAACCGGTAGTAAAAACCTGGCATGAGCTGTCAAACCCGACTGCAGCAGGGGTAAAATACGTGTATTTAGTCTCAGTCCATTATGTCAGCTTTCCAGAGCTTTCCAGAGCGAGTGCTGTGTAAAGAAAAAAAAGCTTTCTGGTTCCTTTTATATCTGGTCTTGTTTTTCCCATTATGTTGCGGGAAGGATTTGCCTTTTCAGGGAGGTTCCCTTGGGAAGCGAGGGCCGGACTGGGCTGTCCTGGCTGCGCAGAAGCCCGGTGGCCACTGCTAGGTGCTTCCCACCTTTAGGATCTGTGCTGAGATGACTTGGGAGTGATTGCATGGACATCGAGGAAGAGCACAGCGCACGCGGTGGTCTGTGCCGTGGGCACGAGCGAGGGTCTGTGGCTGCTGCAGGCAGGAGCGCGGCTCCCACCCGGAGCTGGGGATGGGAGGAAATGGGAGGAAACCTCTTGTCCTTGGGGGTTTGATTTTCTGCGTGTGGAAATCATTGCCAGCACGAATGTGAAGTTCAAGCACTGGGAAGGGACAGGATGGAGGACACCAAGGGCAGAGGTGTAGACCCTGCTTGGCTTACCCCTGGGGAGGAAAGCTTTTTGAGCCCCCAGCTTGGGGGCAAAAGAAAAACATGGGTAATAAAATTTAAGCTGGGGTTGGTCCAACCCCTCTTGGCTCAGTCTGGTTGCTGAGTGTGCGTTCCTGGACCTGTGCTGTGTGCTGAAGGAAGGGTGGGACCCCCAGCTCGTCTCACATGTGAGGCAGGCAAGAGAAAAGGGACTGTTGGAGGCTTCTGTCATCTGCACGTGGCTTAGAAACCTCCCAGCCAAAAGCAGGCAAAGCCCAGGCTCCAGTGGCTGAGCTGTGAGCTATCTGGTCTCTTCCCCAAAGCTAACTTTGCCTTTGCAGATACAAAGGCTGGTTTGTCTCCCCGGCCTTGGCAGGGTTCGCCATGGCCCTAACGTTGTCTTTGTCTGCCGCGGGCTCACGGAGCTGCAGATGGGCCAGGGCGAGCAGCCTCTCAATGCTGGGATTGTGTGCAGCCACCCCCACCTCGCTCGGGGGGGGACAGGCAGGGTGTGCTTGCCGTGCCCCCCACCACCTTGGGCTGCTCTGGGCCCCCAGCCTCCCCAGGAGTGGCACAGAGCTGTTGTGCTGAGTCTGGTCCTGCTGCCCGTCTGTCCTGATGGTCCCCTTGCTCCCCGGGGGAGCTGTCTCCTGGGTGTCCACCTTCTCAGAGCAGGGAGGAGGATTCATCCAAAGGGTACGTGGTCATGGTTGGGTGGAGGTGCCTTTGCCATGTGCATTTTGAGCCATGTGGGTGAGAGAAGGGGGTGCTGGCGGTCCCCACTTCAGCGCTCTGGCCATGGGAGAGAGGGATGGAGCCCCTTGGGGGGTGCGTGTAGCCCACCATGTGGAGGGACTGACCCTCTGTCCCTCTGCTCCCTAATTCCCTGCCCGCCTCTGGGCTCCCTTTGTCCATGTCTGTCCTAAAGTGCAGAAGGTGAAGTTGGAAAAAACAACCTGGGAGCAATGAAGGGAGGAGCTGGGGGTGCTGGGACAGGGATGGGGGCACGGTGGTGGGCGCAGTAACCACGCATGGTCCATTCTCCTAAGCCAAGGCTGCAGGGTGCCCGGCAGGTTAAACTGAAGGGAGAGATGCAGTGGTGTGATGTGGTGTTGGGGAGAGCTTCTGAGCAGGCTGGCTGTGGAGGACACTGTCTTTGTTACTGGTGAAGAAGAGGTTGCATGAAGCAGTGGTGGGAGGTGGGTGCAGCACAGGCTGGTTCCCTTCTCTAGTTCCTGCTGCCCTCCCTGTTTGGGGCTGCTTGTGACCACCTTGGGGCTGGACATGTTGCCCAGAGGGAAATGGTGGTCAGGCTTGTTCTAACGTGTGAGAGTGAAGGGGAGAACAGGTTTCTGTGGGGTCTCTCCACGCCAGGCTCTTGGCAGGAAGCTGGTCCCTTTGCGTTTCCTTCCTGCACACCCCGCTGCGTGGGGACAGCAGAGCGGGGGGTCCATGGGGACAGCAGGGGGGGTCCATGGGGACAGCAGGGGGGTCCAGCAGCTGTCACTGGAGACCTCTGTCCCCTCTTCCATGCTCCCACACTGGAATTTCTGCCTGAACTCTTTCACCGAGCGGTGGGAGACTGCAAGCGCCGACCCTGTCCCCGACCCCCCACGCATCCCCCTGCTCCCTGGTTGGGGTGGGAGGGGAGGAGGGGGCAGCATGTCGGGGACCAGCAGGAGGGTAGGGCTGGGTCCCTGCAGGAGCGTGGGTCGGGTCCCTGCAGTGCGTGGGCCGTGGTCCCGCCGGGGCGCGGGACGCGAGAGGGCAGTGCGGCACCGCGGCTCGCCCGGCTGCGGCTCCCCCCGTACCCCATCTCCTGTGCCCCCCCACCTCCCAGCCTGCCCTCACCCCCGGCACCCCCTGCACCCCACTCGGTGTGCTCTTCCACAGCCCCGCATCTTTTTGGGTGGCCCAATACCTGCATCAGTCTCAGGGAAGAGCTGTCTTCTTAAGCAAATAATTACTTACTCGTTGTAATAAGGGTTGTCTCCCAGGGAGGACAGACCTAGTGCTCTTTGAGCATCAGATACAGCTTTTAGGTAAGGGAAAAACATCACCCGGTGCCCTGTGGTGGGTGCTGCTGTCTCCTGGCAGGGCAGTGAGGCTGGAAACCTGCTGCCACTTGCACTCTTGGACACAGCCAGAGATGGTACCGCGGGCTGAGAGGGGCTTCCTGAGGGGCTGCTCCTGCTCCTTGGTGCTGTGAAATGTGATGCTCCTGGGACTTTTACTGGGCACTTCATCCCCGGGTTATGGCTTTGGCAAGAGGGAAAAACCCTCTGCAGAAGGTGACGGTTAAGACATCACAAGCATTGAAGTGGGAGGGACATAAGTATAACTGTGATAAGGTGCTTTCCCCTCCGCTTTGGAAAACGAGCTGCGGGAGATGAGACAGATGCTTTGCACAAAAGCTTGCTCTTTGGCCATGTCAGAAGGCAGCTGCAAGTGTCAGCCCTCATCTGGACAAGGTGTGATTCTCATCCAGGCTCTTGCTTCAGAGGTGCTGGTCCTGGCTGGGCAAGGCAGAGCAGGTGCTAATCCTTTGGAAATGAACAGGAGACACAGCCCTAAGGCTCTTTTTTCTTTCCTTTATTATTATTTTTTTTTTCCCCAGCCCTCATAATTCTGACCTAGAAATTTCTCACTCCATTTGCTGAGCTGGCTTACTTAAAGACTTGCCTAATTTCTAGAGGATTAATTATTCAGTGAGTGTGGGGAGGGAGGTAATGTCTGCTCCTGAACTCTGCAGACAACCGGCCACCTTCCCTGGGACCCCCTGTGGCAGCGCTCGCCCTAGGCTGGGCACATCCTCTGCCCAGGTGTACAGCAGGATGCATTTCTGTGTGCTGCTCTGGAATTTTGCTTGTTTTCACTCCATTTAAGCGGGAAACAAAATTCTGGCCTCCTGGTTTTCAGTGACACGTTTTCAGCTTGTGCTGCTCTTTTGCCTCCCTAGAAGTCCCCATGACTGATGTCCCTGAGGCTCCACCATTGCTCAGCCTCCCTGCTCGGGGGGGTGGGCACCTCCACCTGGGCCAGAACTTGGCCGCAGGGGTCTCCGGAGTCCCCCGGAGAAGGGCTGTCAGCGGGGGATCAGCAGAGATCTGGTGGCAGTGCTGGGGCTTGGGGATCCTTGGTCTCTGTCCCTGGGGTGGGATGCAGCCCTCGCTGGCCTGGCCGGGGCTGCTTCAGAGCGAGCGTGCAACAAGCTGCAGTTTGGGTAGTACTTGTTCCTTTAAAGCCACGCTGCTGTGCTTGGGATAATTCCTCAGATGTGCAGTGACAGCAACTATTTCTCAGGTTGCAAATAGCTAGGTGCCCTGGAGAGCGTATAAAGGAATATATTTCCTTAATCTCCACAGGCTCTTGATGCACCGGCAAAAGCGGGTTCCCTGTTTAACAACAAAGCAAGGGTAGCTTGGCAGCTTGTATCCTTCATGTGCTTTCCCTGTGCTATTTTGGGAGGAAACGGGTGAAGAGGCTATCAGCAGCAGCGTGGGTCGGTCAGACAGTGCCATTTGTGTTTTGGACCCATCGCTGCGGGTTTATTGGGATGCTTTGCCCCTCGTGGTGGGCATGAGAAGATGGAGCTGGGACTCAAAGCCTCGCTGGACCAGCTGCAGCTCTGCCACGAGGGGCCTGGAGTGACCGTGTGTTCCTGGGGAGAGTGATGGATGCTGAGGGGCTTTGCTCTCGGTGTTCCTCTGCGTGGGGGGGTTTGGCCAGAGGCAGCGTTTGTCCTGGGCACCTTCTTGCCTGTGACAGGAGGAGCCGGGGCCTCCGACGGGGTCCTGTAAACCTGCTTTTTAGAGGGCCGTGCCCCAACCTTTTATTTCCCCGAGGCGCTGTGAACCGGCAGGTTTGCTGGTAGTGACTGTAATGGCTTTTTGCTCGTGTTTTAGCAAAATCATTGCAATCAACAGTAAACAATTTCATGAATAACCTGCAAACAGCTGCTCGCCAGCTGAGCCCCGGGACCTGTCTGTGCTCTCCCTCCGCGGCTGAAGGGAGCTGCCAAAAAGCCCCAGTGTTCAAGCTGACCTCTTTGGAGGCTCAATGCCATGGGCAGAGCAGCCACTGGCTCGCCGGGCCGTGGTCACCTGGCGGCAGAACCGCAGCCCCACAGGCCGCGTGGGCAGCAGGTCCCGCGGTGGGGCAGGCACCGTGGCTTTGGAGAGGACGGTTCTTCGCTGGAGCCGCAGCTGGTGGTCGGAGCAGAGCAGCCCAGGGGTGCTCTGCCTGCAGCAGCTCCTGCTGGGCTTTGCAGGTGCCAGGTGGAGAGACCAGGGGGATGTTGGTGAAGCGATCGCTGTCACCCTGCTCCAGCTCAAGTGCCACGCATCTGCTCGTGTGTCCTGCACGCTCTGCAAGAGCTGGCCTTTCAAGCCGACTTGTCTTCTTGGGCTAGTCCACAGCCATCTCTGTTTTCCAACTTTTCTCACCACTGGAGTTTGGAAATCTGTGGACATCTGGGCATTTGAGCCAGCAGTGTGCCCTTGTGGCCAAGAGGCCAATGGGATCCTGGGCTGCAGAGGGAAGAGTGTGGCCAGGAGGTGGAGGGAGGTCATTCTCCCCCTCTGCTCTGCACTGGGGAGGCCACAACTGGAATCCTGCCTCCAGTGCTGGGCTCCCCAGTTCAAGAGAGACAGGGAACTGCTGGAGAGAGTCCAGCCTGGGGCAACAGAGATGATGGAGGGATTGGAGCATCTCCCTGATGAGGAAAGGCTGAGAGAGCTGGGGCCCTTCAGCCTGGAGAAGAGAAGGCTGAGGGGAGACCTTATCTACAAGGATCTAAAGGGTGGGTTGACAGAGGATGGAGCCGGACTCTTTTCAGTGGTTCCCAGTGACAGGATGAGGGGCAACAGGCACAAGCTGGACCATGGGAAGTTCCACTCCAATCTGGGGAAGAACTTCTTTCTGGTGAGGGTGCCAGATCATGGAACAGGCTGCCCAGGGAGGGTGTGGAGTCCCCTTCTCTGGAGATCTTCAAGCCCCACCTGGATGCCATCCTGAGTGATGTGCTCTGGGCAACCCTGCTTTGGCCGGGGAGTTGGACTGGATGGTCTCTAGAAGGTCCCTTCCAACTCTGACAATTCTGTGATTTCGTGATCCTTGCTTTGATCACAGCAACAAGGAATTTTAGCTTTTATTTCCTTCTGAAAGCCCACCTTCAGCTGGGTTCTGTCGGGGCTTCTGCACAACCTCCTGAGCTGTGAGGGGTTCAAAGGGAGGTGAGGAAGGGTTGGGAGGTAGGTGAATGGCTCAGCTTCACCCTGCAGTGGGAAGCTGGGAAGAGCTGGAGAGGGACAGCAGGGCTGAAATGAGCGAAGGAGGGTGCGTGAAGCAGGGCGCTGCTGCAGCACCTCTGTCGCAGGTCAGCACACGGGGCTGTCATGGAAACTTTCCTGATTTACTGCACAGTTGTGTGTATCTCGTGATGCTGCTGGGCTGTGCTGATGGATTTGAGCCCAGCCCTGTGGCAGACCACGGGGACCGACACCGCAGAGCGGCGCTGGGCTGCACGAGGTGTTCCCAGAGCCAGGCTGAGACCTTCCCAGAGAGCAAGGCCCCGCGGCAGGCAAGTGTTGGGGGGGAGCTGCTTCAAGCAGCTTTATTCTAGGTGCCTGCAGCACGTGGGAAGCAAACCCCACCAAAGAGGGGTGCTACCCCGCGGGTGTCCATGCTTGCTGGGGGGAGGATGGAGGAGCTCTGTGGAGATGTGCCAGTTGCCCGCCCCGGGTGTTTTTGGAAGTGCCTGCATCTCTGTGGTGTGGGGCCTGGCACAGCATCCGAACCAATGGGTCCCCTCGGGAAGGAGTGGGAATTGGCAGCAGTGAGTCCAGAGGGCAGCACGGCAGTGCCAGGCGTGCTGGTGGCTGTCGCTGTGGGTCACACTCAGGACCTGGGAGCTCCCAGGCTTCTGTGGGTCACACGGAACGAGTTCAGGGGTCTCACCTCAGGTTCCCTGGAAATATTATCTCCAGGTGCATCTTGCTGCATGGATGGGTTTGCTACACCAAAGGACTCTGTGGATACTGATCTGAGCTCTGCTACGTGAGCTCTGTCCCTGTGTCTGTTCTCTTTGGTCAGGTCTGATGCTTTCCTGCTCAGGCTCCATTGTGGTGAAGCTGCTGAACACACTGTGGGGATGTCGGAGCTGAACTCAATGTCGCCAGCGCTGCTGTCTGCAGCACAACGTGATGGCAGCTTAGAAAGAGGCACTTGCTACACCCTGAATAAAGCAGTATTGAACTGTAGTTAGCCCCAAAAGGTAATAAGATGCTTTAGCGTATGGTGTTCCTGTTGCTGCGACAGCCTGCGCTCCTCCGGTTCCGTTGGCCCTCGGGGAGGGAGCTGGGGTTAATTCCTGCTTCTCTATCAGGAGAAGCACTAGGCAATACTTTATGTTCCCACAGTGCCAAGGTGCTGCCACCGTGGGGGGGACTGGCGTGTCCCTCGCTCTTTTTGGGAAAGCAAGTCTCTGTGAGGTGTTGGAGGTCTCCCGCTGCTCCTGGCTGTTTGTCCCGCTCCAGCAGCCTGGGGAGCCTGTGGATGCCGGTGGGAAACAGTGAGCGATTGCTGCCGAGCATTGTTTTCCTCCTTCCCTCAGAAGCAGGGACCATCTTTGCTCTCCACAGGCATGGTACGGCAGGGTCTGCACATTTGCTTTACTGCTAATAGAGCTGCTGCTTTACCCATTGGTTCCTCCATCCCGAAAGGACTCACGAGAGCGACTGCAGCTTTCCCTTTGCTCTACAGAGCCTATTTAGTTTGCACGAATTGCTGCAATCATCGCTGGATTTCATCAGATGAGAGGCGCATCGTTCTTAATAGCCTGTGTAATTTCTTCCAGAGGGACGCGTTGCATTAAATCTCTAATCCAGGCGGCTGCTGGGGGAGCACGCTCACACTCCCTGCTTCTGCCATGGATCTCCTGCACAGCCCTAACGCCACCCCCGAGGCTTCACCCCTCGGAGTGGCTGGAGCTGCTGCAGTGGGAGCCTTGGGAGGAGAGCCGGGGTGGCGAGGGGCTGTGCTGCTCGGCTGCCTTCTCTCTGTCCTTGGCTGTAACGCCACGCTCCTGGTGTGCCAGGGCAGGCAGGCTCCTCTCCGGGCTGCCTGTGCTTGGGTCACATCAGCTGGGGGCTGTGCAGCGTGAAATAAACTGCGCAGGAATTGAAATGTGGCCTTGTGGGGCTGCTGCCAACGGCCCTGCTCCCGCAGGCCGCTTCTGCCTTCGATTTCTTTTCTTTCTGTCCTCAAAAATCCTCCCTTACCCTATTTTCTTGAGTTTTAAGGTTGCCGGCTTGTTTTGGATGGCTTTTTTTTTTTTTTTATGAAAGACCTTTTGAAAATCAGGTGGTGCGTGGCTCAGCCTGGTGCTGCCTGTGCTGGTCCCTGGGCAGCGCGGAGCTGGGGCAGGGAGAGGGCTGCGCTGGTCCAGCACACACTGCCCCCTCCTCCTTTTGCTGAATTGCCTTTTAAGTTGCTTTCAGCTGCATGCCCTTGCTTGCCCTGACCTTTTCTTCCTTCCTCTCCCCTGCTTTCTGTCCTCGCAGCCTTCTCTGCGAGGTGGGAGTAATTTGGGAGGAAAGCCTTGTTCATTTTTCATGCTCAACCACCAGTGCAGCTGTTGACTGTGCTGGAAATTGCCTTTGATATACATTTACGGAGACAGTGACCTGTAAAAGAGTAAATCAAAGACTTGAAGCTATTGCCTGGGGTGTACCTTAATATGGTGTAATCTCCCCTTCTGTTCCTCTGCAAATAGTAGGCAGATAGAGACACATCTACAAATCAGGCAGAGTTCAGCCTCAAGATGCAGCTCTCGAGAGAGGGGCTGAGAGTGGCTGGGACATCTTCGGCCTTGGGAGAAGGTATCTGAAGCCTGGCCTTGCAGAGCTTAGCTCCTGGAGCTTTACTTCTGCATGATGTTGATCAAGAGGATGGTTTGCATCTCCGTTTTATTTATTTTAAACTTTTTTATTTTCATGTTATCTACCTTTATTTACATCTTGGTGCTTTGATAAGTTCTTAGTTCCCAGCATCTCTGTGTGCTTGTCTGGCTGGTCTCTTGGGCTGCCAGGACATAGTTGAAGGCCAGAAGAGTCCTGCTCCAGGACAGAACTCGCTGCCCACTTCTTGAGGTGATTTGGAGAGATTTGGGCCATAACCTCATAAGAGATAACCAAACCTCATAAGCAGCAGTCCCTGATGCAGCAGATCAGTCCCATGGTGACGCTTGGTACAGACGCCGACACTCCAGTCCTCTGGGCTGATGAAGTGACTGTAACATGAAAGCTGTTCAAATTGCCAGAGCTGCCCTATTATCGGTTAATCTTATTCCTGAGCCCTGTGGGGCTTCTTGTGCTGTTACAAGTGCATTCATCCATGAGGCTTTCACAGGTCTGGCTGCTCTGATCGCAGCTCACACCTCCGTGTATCTTGGCCAATATTGGCTGCCAGCAGATGTGTGCAGTGAAAACGTGGCCTGTTTGGTGTCCTCTGGTGCTTCCCACCTTCACTGCTTATTTTAAATTTATCCTGCTCCATGCACTAGATGCAAAGTGACCTTTTAAAGCTGTTTTCCTGGATGTGTGTAAGGATGTTACTTGATTATTTGTGTTGTTTTCTTCCCCGAAGCATTGTGGAGTGCTCGCTCTGCATCCCTGGGGTGGCAGGAGAGATCCCAAGCCATCTGCAGTGCACTGGGGAGGATGTGGGTCATGCTGGCTCAGTGACTGTCCCTCCTGCAGGGTGAGATGATCCTTCCCCAGTGCATCGTTCCTGCTGGTGTGGGGACCAGGAGGTGGCCCTTCTCAGCAGTGTCACCCCATCCCAGCCAGGCAGGGAGATCCTTCACAGCAGCAGCTGGTGGGACACCCTGCTGAAAGCACCAAGCCAAAAACCACCCCTTGACCTCTGCAGCTCTGTTGGTGTTTCAGTTCCATTCTGTTGGTGGCCAAATCTCTTGGCGAAGCTGGCAGGGAGGCCCAGGTCCAGGCTTGCCACCAAACCACTGCGGTGCCTGGTCCTGCCGTTGCATCCCCGTAGCAGAGGAGCACAGGTTTCACTGCAGAAGGAGGGAAAATGAATGGCTGGAAAGACACAGCTGAGTTGGAAACATCACCCAGCTCGGGTGGAGCTTGGGTAGATCAGAGTGAAAAAGTCCCACATTGTTTCTTGCAGCTTGAATGCTGCAGAGCCACATGGGGTGGCCCGTGGACATCATGGGTGCTTATTGCCTGCGCTGCATGGCCCTGCTCTGTCCATGCTCTGCAGCAGCTCATGCAAAGAAATCCCAGGGGTTTGCTGAGCATCCCGAAACTGCTGCACCACGCATCCCATGGAGATGCTGCCTGGACCCGAGCTGAGGGCAGAGCTCTTGTGGAACTGGTGGAGATGACCCACGTGAGACCACACTGCACTAGAGCAACCCATCAACATTTGCTTCTAAACTCTGTCTACCCAGGTTCAGTTTTTGCTTTTTATGTGTTGGCAAAGGGTTGCTGTGGTCAGACTCCAGCAGCTTTAGGAAGACTCCAAAGAGAATGATGAAGGCCCCTGACTTTGGTGGGGTTGTGACATCTTTTGGGGGATTTGGGAGTGAGGGGTTTCCCCTGCCCAGGCACCAGCTGGCACACTGGTGGAGGGAAGGCTGGGCACTTGCTCCTTCCCCTGGAAGTGGAGGCTGAGGTGGGTTTGGGGATCTGACAGCGGATGTGACCGTGGGGTGACAAAAGGGTTGGTTCAGGGGGCAGAGAGCTGCCGCCAGGAACTGGGGACCAAAGCAGAGGCATCCAGCACAGGGACAGCATGGAGTAAGATGCAATCTTCCTTTTCCCCTTCGTTTTCTTGTTTTCCCTCTTTCTGATGAGGTGTTGCAGCTGGGAAACCTCTCCTGTGCCCCAAAAGCAGGGGCAGCCCCTCACCCAGATGGGGAGCAGCCCTTTGTGAGGGGAGCTGCTGGGGCCTGGGATAACTGCGCAGCAGAGAAATAGCCTGAGACACCTTCTTGAGCCCCTGCTGGGACGGAAAGCAGCACCTTGAGTTTTGCCTCCAGGCCTGTAGGAGGGGGCTTATCCCAGTTTTAATCATTTGGGGATTGCACAACGCCGAGCTGCACCGCTGAGCTCTGCCTGCCTCCGGCAGCCCGGTGCTGCTGACGTCCGAGGCAATTCCCTGGGGACCGTGGCCGAAGGACTGGTCTCTGCCCCAGTTAGTCCCTCTGCAGTCCTGCGACGTCTGAGGTTGGGTGACTCGGACCTGAGACAGAAGAAGGGAACTTCTCTTGGGCCTGCTCTTGCGCTGCCATGATGCTCCCCGTGACCCCCACCTATTGCTTTCACCAGCATCGGGCGATGAGGGATCCCAGAGTCCGGCCCAGGGCGAAGCAGGCACGTGGAATGGGGCTTGTCAGTGTTTGGGAGGCTGTGACACAGCTTGGTGACCTGCCGGAGGTACCAGCAGAGGCCTCCTGGCTACTGCCACTTGCTGCACGGGGTGGTGGAGCTGCTGAACCCCGCAGGTAATGTGCCGCCGTGTCCTGCACCATGTGCTGAGGTGGGAGGGTGGAGGTGTCTCTGCTCATGCAGAGGTGCACATCGTGGCACTTCAGGGCATGCTCTAGTGCCTGAGATTGTTGGGGTTTGGGTTTTTTTGTGTGTATGGTCGACCTTGATGATCTCAAAGGTCCCTTCCAACCATGAAGATTCTGTGATGCTCTGTGGCTGAGTTCAGGTTTGCAGAAATGTGAACAAACCTCTCTGTGGTGTGTTTCAAGGGTTTTTCCCCTCTTTGGTGTGTTAAAGGATGTGCAGCTTTGGGGGTTGCGTGGTGTTTTAGGTTAAGACAACCCCACGTATACGTTGCTGCACAGCAACAGCACATGCAGGAGGTGTACTGGGAGGCCTGTTCTGTCAGACACCCTTATGATGCTGGCTTTTAGATATTTGACATGAAGAACCATTGACCTCAGTGCCTCGTGCCCCGCCATCTCCTCTCCCGTGGTGGCTGGTAACTGCTGAAGAAGTTTCAACTTCCAAATTGCTTTATCTTTTAAGTGACAGTTCTATTTCCTGCCTGCTGGTTGTTTCCCAGCGGTGGCTGTGCAGAGTGCTTGCTGTGAGTTATTTTTCTCACCACGTTGATGTCGGGGGGGTTGGAGGTTCAGGGGGCTTTGCTGCTGTGAAGTGTGGCTGCGGAACTGGACCCCCTTCCTCCAGGCTGCAGACAATGTGCCCTGCTTGCTGGCTCCCCCCCTGCCACCCCGTGTCACAGCCCAGCGGGATGGACCCCAGTGGGGTGTTTGTAAAAGGTGTTGTTTTGCAGCCTCTTCAGGAGAGGGTGTTGAATTATGGCACAAATCCGGTGGATCCTTGGCCGTGGCTGTTGGGCAGAAACACCCTTGGCTAAACCCTGTAGCCAATTAGCCCTTAAGTGTTTCTTGTTTTTATTTTTTAACGTGCTTTTTTAAACTCCAGTCATGCTGGACGTGCAGTAGTCACGCTGCCTTTCCTCCTGGGGTCCAGGCTCTGGCAGGATCCCAGGACGCTGTGCACAGGCTGGGATGGTGTGCCCCCACAGCTCCTCAGTGTGCATCTTCACATCCCGCATCATCTGGTGGGTGCTGAGGAAAGGTCCGGACCCCCACACCCCCAGACTGAGCCACCTCCCTCCATCGTCCTCCTGTTGGGTCCAGCAGTCGCGTGGCCATGGGATGAGTCAGCTGGCTCCATTACTGAGGGAGTGTGGGTGGACTGGGTTGGTTTTTGGTTCCTACCAGACCATTTCAGCTGACTCATCCCGAGACCGCGTGGCACCTTTCAGCTGATGGTGTTTGGAGTTTGCTGTTCCAAAGGTTACAATTTCTGTTCCCAGGTGAGTGAGTGCCCAGGAACCTCCCCAGGGTTTCCTTCCCCTCTCCCAGTAGCGTGGCAGCAGCAGCAAGGTGAAGCTAGGAGCAAGGCATCAGCTGGGAAGAGCTGATGTGGGATTCTGGCAGTGTCTTCTTCCCCCTTTTCCTCATTTTTCCCCACCAGCAGAAGCGCTGGTCATGCCATACAAGGCTGGAGAGTTGGGTTTGGACCGTGTGTTAACAGTGTGAGCATGAGATGTGAGGAAGAGAGGTCTGGAGGTGGTGAGGTTCCTCAGGGCTCTTGTGGACGGACCCAGGAGCCCGGTGTAGCTGCCCAGGAGGCCACAGCTAATCCCACCAACTTCCAGGGACCGCAGGTATCACTGAGGTCCCAGGGCTCAAAGACCTGCTGTCTGTCCTCTAAGCAGCTCTTTAATTAGAGATCTTTCATTGCTAACTACATGGTGAGGATCTGAGCAGGGAAAGTAATGGCTTAGAGCTGTCAGGCAGTGGAGATCATCTCTGGTGAGGAGTCTTGATACTCAACATCTCATTTTGGTGGCATTGACCATCTGTGTAATTGTCTTTGTTCTGCCCGATGGGGGCTTTAAATATTTTTGCTTATATTGTGAAGGAGAAGATGTGATCTGGTTTGTCAGTCTTTTTATTTTTACGGAAATAAGTTGAAGTATTTGTTTTCCCCTGGGTGTTGTTTGGGCTCTGTACTCTGTTTGGCAGTCCTAGAGGTTTTAATTTTACAACTAGCAGTTTGGAAGTTTTAGAGGTTTGTTTTTACTTTGTTTTAATTAAATTGCTATAACCTGGGGGAAATCTTTTTGGCTTAATTTAAATGGAAAGCCTTATGCTGAGTAAATCCAACATCCCCGTCTATCTGATGGTTGTGCTGTTCGGAGCTTTGACATGAGAAGTTAAAATTTGACTGCAGGCTTGAAAGTTTGCAATCATTGACTGCAACAGGCTTGGCCAGCTCTGTGTCGTAAGAGGATTACGTTAATCTATTGTTTGGGAAAGAAGCTGAGTTTTTAATAGACTCTATTTTGATGCAGAAATGGGGTAATTACTGGGTGAGAGGAGAGAAGAAAAAGGTTGGAAATAGAAATGTCCTTCCCTGGTGCGTGTGGGTGTCTGTCGTTGGACCCTTGGACTGTGGTTTGGGGATGACTGTGTCCCCCTGGGCTGTGTCCCTGGCCCCGGGGAGCCCTCTGCTCCCCTGGGGGCTGCAGCACTTGTTTGGGGAATGGGGGGGGATGCGAATTCCTGTGGGATCTGAGCACCTTCTCCTCCCGGGCAGCTCTGGGGCTGAGCAGCATCTCCATCGTGCAGACCCCCGTGTGCTGGGCTGGCTCTGCTGCCCCCTCACAAAGGTCCGGGCCAGTTTGGGAAGGGGAGGTGCTCAGGACCAGGCTGCTGTGTCTCTAGGATTTGTGGATGGACTTCATACAACTCGGAGGGAAGCTCGGGGGCACGGATGAGTAATTTCCTGGAGGGGTTGTTGCATTTATCTGTAATTCACTTCAAAGCAGACCACAATGAGCGCTTGGAGGGAGCAGGTTGCAGGCTCATCCTGCTGGTTCTGGTGCTTATGGAGGTGACCTCCCTTGCCTGGCAGTTAATTGCAATTTTGCCACCTCCCTCTCCATCCCGTGGCCACTGCATGCTGCCTGCTCGCCCTGGTGAGCCCCCGGGAGGGGTGACCTGAGCTCGGTGTCGGCTCGGGCAGCATCCATCCCTGGCAGAGTCGGTAGGAAGCTGCAGGCAGAGTGGCCGGGGCGGAGGAAGCAGCAGGGACACGGTGAGCAGCCACCGTGGCGTGTTCAGGGTCAGGAGCAGCGAGGAAAATACAACACGGAGTGAAAACTGCAGCCGGGATGTCTTTGCACCACAGGTTGGCAGCTGGGCATGACCTTTCCATCCCTTTTCTGCCTCTTCTGGGCTCTCTCTTTCTCCAACCAAACCCCTGCCAAATCTTTGCACCTTTTGGGAAGGGGGAAGGAGATGTCCGTGAGCAGCCTGGGGTGCTCAGGGGTTGTGTGCTGCTAAGGAGACCTGTGCAACAACATCCGGAGGTCTGACAGTGGGGAGAGAGACTGCTTGTGGGGAGCCAGGCGTCGGAGGGGGCTGCTCCTGGTGGGAGATCGGGGCAGACACAAATAGCTGTTTATGGACGCAGGCAGCCGTATTGATCGTGGTCCGGTGACTCTCCCAGCCTGGAGACTGCTCGCTCTGTATTGATTATTATTTTTTTTTTCTAAAGACTGATGAAGTTTGCTGGGCTGTAATTGCAAGAATTATTCTACTTTCCATTTTCTGAAATTCTTGATCATGCTAATGTGTTTTCCAATTTTTGCTTAGGTTTTTGCTGGGGCTGGGTTTTAGGGGAAAAAAGAAAGAGTGGTGAGTGCTGCTGTGGCTGTTCCCAGGCTGGTTGAGGGACTGGGGATGGCACATGCCCTATTTTTGCCCCTCTGGAGCAGAGTCTGGGGGTTTTGTGTGAAAGAATCAAGTGATTTTTGGGTGGATTTCCAGTGGTGGGGGGCAGAGCCAAGGTAATCACTTATGGGCACAGTATGACAGAAGCAGCGCCTCGCACCCATAAAATTTGGATCCTTGCAGCTCCAAATGTCCTCAAGTTATTCTGCCTTTGTTCTTCGTTTTGCTCTTTCCTCTCATCATGTCACTGATGACGTTTTAGACTTTCTTCAGTCCTCTCAAACTCAACAAACTATTTTTTCAGGAGGGACCAAGCAATTTTCTCTCTCTCTTTTGCTTTTAGCGAGTATATAAAAGCCCCATGACTCCTTCAGCTAGCCACGCTGCTGTCTGCTTTCCCCTGCCCTTGGCTTTCCCCTGCAAGCCTGAGCCAGGTTTTTGGGCTGACATCAAGGAGCGGGTGACGGGGATGTCCCTGCTGCGGGAGGTGATCGTCCCCATCTGCGCCGTGATTTATCCATGCGCTGCTGCATGTGGGGAGAACCTTTGTCAGTGGGATGAAATAACCTGGCAATGCCTGTCCGTGTGGGGGGCTCCAAAGGGAATTGGGGTTGGTGAACGTGCGCGTCCCGTGCTGCTCTGCAAAGGGACAGGGGCTGATGGCAGGTGACTGGGTCAGCGCCAGCGTCTCTGTGGTGGGGACTGCGGCTGCCTCCACGCTGCCGAACCGACTGGCTTTTCATAGAATCATAGAATGGTTAGAGTGGAAGGGACCTTAAAAATCATCGAGTTCCAAATCCCTGCCCTAGGCAGGGACACCTCCCACCACACCACGTTGCTCCAAGCCCCCTCCAACCTGCCCTTGAACCCCTCCAGGGATGGGGCAGCCACAGCTTCTCGGGGCAACCTGGGCCAGGCTCTCACCACCCTCACACCAAACAAGTTCTTTCTAGTATCTAATCTAAATCTCCCCTCTTCCAATTTAAAACCATTACTCCTTGTCCTGTCACTGCACTTCCTGACCAAGAGTCCCTCCCCAGCTCTCCTGTAGCTCCCTTCAGATATTGGAAGGGGCTCTAAGGTCTCCCCGGAGCCTTCTCTTCTCCAGGCTGAACAACCCCAGCTCTCTCAGCCTGTCCTCACAGCAGAGGTGCTCCATCCCTCTGATCATCTTCATGGCCCTCTGCTGGACCCGTTCCAACAGGTCCATGTCCTTCCTGTGCTGAGGACTCCAGAGCTGGACACAGAGCTCCAGGTGGGGTTTCACGAGCACAGAGCAGAGGAGCAGAATCACCTCCCTCACCCTGCTGGCCACTCTTCTCTTGATGCAGTCCAGGATGGGGTTGGTTTCTGTGCTGCCAGTGCACACTGCTGGCTCATGTGGAGCTTCTCACCCACCAACACCCCCAAGTCCTTCTCCTCAGGGCTGCTCTCCAGCCATTCTCTGCCCAGCCTGTATTTGTGCCTGGGATTGCCACGTCCCAGGTGCAGGACCTTGTACTTGGCTTTGTTGAACTTCATGCAGTTTGCATGGGCCCAGCTCTCCAGCCTGTCCAGGTCCCTCTGGATGGCATCCCTTCCCTCCAGTGTGTCAACCGTGCCACCAAGCTGGGGTGTCGTTGGCAAACTTGCTTCCTAGAGGCTTCTCTGCGAAGGCAAATTTTGAGCCAAACTCATGTAAACACTTTGGAACCCGTGGGCTTCACCCTGCGGGGAGAGGAGTTGGGTACTGAGATCCCTGCTTTTGCAGGGCAAAAGTGCATCTTAACTCTTGAATCTGGCTAATGCCCTCCCTCCTCCGTGTTCCTGCACGGGAGAGTGGCCCAAATTAGGAGAAGAATGTGTCTTTGAAGTCTCTCCCAACGTAATTCTGTGCTGTTGCCAAGAATGAGCGTGTTTTAATTGTACCTTGGGCAGCACATCTGGATTTGCTGCTGGAATTAGAAAATTGTGCTAAATGAGTTCTAATGCAGCGATACGCCAGACAAATTAGTAAATTGATGCGACTGGTTTATGCTAGGTATCGGCACTGAGATTTGTATGTAATGCAATATAACTGACAATTAAAGCAAAGTGCCTAGTTAGGCTGAAATTATAGTGCCTCTCCTATACTCTGCTTTTTATTACAGCTGTATTAAAATACAGCACCTCCTGAGGGCTTCACGGCTCTGCCAGTAAGTGTGTTAGTCCCAGGGCTGGGCTGTTTTGAGGAGTTGGCCTCCAGAAGTCTCAGGCTGTGTTTCTCCAGGGCTGTTGGCCACAGCAAGGACCTGCAGTTTGTTGTGCCACCCTGGCCCCGCGTTTGCAGCCAGCACAGGCAGGGATCCCCTGCAGGGATGGTGAAAAACCGAAACAAGTCTTATGTTTGGAACTATTAGTCACAGAATCCCATGGGGTTGGAAGGGACCTCTGGAGATCATCCAGTCCAACCCCCTGCCAAAGCAGGGCCACCCAGAGCAGGTCCCACAGGAACGTGTCCAGGTGGGGTTTGAATGTCTCCAGAGAAGGACACTTCACCACCTCTCTGGGCAGCCTCTGCCAGGGCTCTGCCACCCTCACAGGAAAGAAGTTCCTCCTCACGTTGGGATGGAACTTCTTATATTCAAGTTTGTGCCCATTTCCTCTTGTTCTGTCCCTGGTCACCGCTGAAAAAAGACTGGCCCCATGCTCTTGATACCCATCCTTTAAGTATTTATAAGCATTGATCAGATCTCCCCCTCAGCCTTCTCTTCTCCAGCTGAACAGCCCCAAGTCCCTCAGCCTCTCCTCGTAAGGGAGATGCTCCAGGCCCCTCATCATCTTTGTAGCCCTCTGCTGTCCCCTCTCCAGCAGTTCCCTGTCCATCTTGAACTGGGGAGCCCAGAACTGGTCCCAGTGCTCCAGATGGGGCCTCCCCAGGGCAGAGCAGAGGGGCAGGATGACCTCCCTCCACCTGCAGGTCACACTCTTCCTGATGCCCCCCAGGATGCCATTGGCCTTCTTGGCCACCAGGGCCCATTACTGGCTCATGGTCGTCCCATTGTCCACCAGGACTCCTAGGTCTTTTTCCACAGAGCTGCTCTCTAGCAGGTCAGCCCCAACCTGTCCTGGTGCAAGGGGTTATTCCTGCCCACGTGCAGCACCCTACGCTTGCCCTTGTTGAACTTCATCAGGTTCCTGATGAACCTGGAGGCAGGAGAGGCGTTGGCTCTGTGGTGAGACAGACCTGCAGCCTGTCTGGCTGCACCCTGTCATTTAGCTGTGGTAGGTTGAAGGTCTCACCAGCACACAAGAAGCCCAGCAGAGCTGGTGTGTAGCATGAGGAAGGGAGCAGAGTGAGTGTCACACATCTGGGCACTGGCCACCTGCGCTGTCACAACGCACTTCTGCCACACACTGCCAGCACCTGGGGAGAGACTGCAGCACATGGGAGGGTTCAGCGCTGCCGTGGCCACTTCCAGGAGTGGGGCTCCACTCAGCACCACACGGATTCACCAAAACTCCTGTGGTGATGCTTGGGAAGCTTCCTGTCAGGTCACTCCAGGCTGAAGTGTGTTTTTCAGCTCTGTTGCTGCACCTTTGAGTGTCCGCCTTGACCTGGCGGCTGGTGGGGCTGGGAGCAGAGGAGGGGTCTAAGCTGGGGGAGCATCTCTGGAGGGGATGGAGGAAGCTGCTGGAGAGGTGGAAATGTCCCACTTGTGCCCACCTTGTACCTGGGTGCTACGGTGGCTGCATCCAAGGCAGCAGTGGCCTGACAGCCCTGGTTACATGTTTCTTAAGTGGAAGGGTTTGGGTAGGGCATGCCTTGCACAACAGTTTGGTGCTACATGAGGAGGAACTTCTTCCCTGTGAGGGTGGCAGAGCCCTGGAAGAGGCTGCCCAGAGAGGTGGTGAAGTCTCTGTCTCTGGAGACATTCCAAACCCACCTGGACACGTTCCTGTGCAACCTGCTCTGGTTGGACGTGCTCTGGCAGCGGGTTGGAGGAGATGATCTCCAGACGTCCCTTCCAACCCCATATAATTCTGTGATGGTGCTTTCAGCTGCCTTCCCATGTGACCTGGAGAAGAAGGTCCCTGCCCAGCAGGCTCTAGAAGAAGGCACATGAGAAATCTCCAACCTGACCCGAAGGCCCGGCTGTTCCCTGGGCATTAGGAAGTTGCCCCTCACCCAGTTTTGGGGATCTCAGCCAAAGTTTTTCCTTCTGTGGCAGAGGAAGAGCTCTGACCACAGCAGATGGGAACTGGGGTACCAAGACCCACATAGTCCTTTTTTTCTTGGGTTTTTTTTTTTTTTTTTTGGTTTGGTATTGTTTCCCACCCCCACCTCCCAACCCCCCCGCCATGAGCAATAGCTCTGGGAAAGCTCTCCTTTGGCCATGGGACATCTCAGGATGAGGAGGCAGAAGTGTCTCCTGCTCCAGGCTCCATCCCTGATGAGCTGCTCAGGCTTTGGCTCCTCCTTTGGCCAAGCTTGCTGCTTTTGTAGACTCTTCTGCTGTTGTCACTGCTTTAATTTCAAACCTGCTGTCTGGGACTCCTGCTGGACTCCATCCTCCGCGTTGCTGGAGGACCTCAAAAGGGGCAGGAGCTGCTGCTCTCCAGATATCAGCCAGGTGCGGAAAGGGAGCCCTAAAACAGCCAAGGCTTTGCCATTTTTGCAGAAATGGGGTGGCTACTCCCAGTATGGCTTAACTCTGTCTTACCTGCTCCCCCCAGATTCTGGGACGTCTGGCACTTGTGAGCATCACCTCTGCTGTCCTAGGGGAGGGATGAACTGCTAAAAGCAGTGCTGGTGGAGGAGCAGGAGTGGGCTCTGCGTCACCTAATGCAGATGATGATGATGAGCTGCTTAGGGATGCAGCTCCCCTAGGAGCCAGGGGCTGGGAGAGCAGGTGTGTTTAACTGGTGTTGGGTGGTCTTGGTGTGGAGGAGTGAGACTGAAGCCCTGGAGAAGCAGCCCTCTGTAATTATAAGAGCAGATGGAGAAGCTGTCAGCTCTGAAAAATGCCCTTTGCCCCCTTCCCTGCTCCTACCTCACCACGCTTGATAAGTGTCATCAGAATAAAAGCTGCCTGGGGAAGCCACAAAGATGCAGCAAGAGATGGTTTGCTCACCCAGGAGCACAGGGAGTGTGAGGAATCCCCCAGGGATGGTGCAAGAGCCACCTTCCAGTGCCATCTGGCTTGTCTGGCCGTGCTGGCTGGGCAGGGGAGCTGGCAGAGATGCTCTCCTCTGCACTTGGGCAGCCCTAGGACTTGTGGGGATTGAGGCTGCTGTTATGACTTCTGCCTGAAAATGTCTTGCGGTTGTTTGCCAGCTGGGACTGGTGCTGGTTCCCACGTCTGCGCTGGCTTCACTGTGTTTGGAGAGTTTTGAAATGGGGAACACTGGTCTCCATGGCCTGAATGAGCCTATGTACAGGAATGTGTGAGATGGACCAAGGCAACCACATGGTTGCGTTGATGACTTGGGTGTTTTTTTGTCTCCGAAATGTCTGCAGACAAAGGTGTGAGACGCTCGTACAAAGGTCTCGGTGCCGTTGTGCGGGGCTGGCCGTGTGGGTGGCAGTGCCCTGCGTTACCCAGCACGGAGTCCCAGCACTCTATTGGTTTTGATTTCTGCTTCAACGGTCTCCTCCCCAGCTCCTCTCAAAAAAAATCAGATTGTCTCCTGCAAATTAAACCACCGTTTCACTTATAAAGTGTTTCATTCTGCTGTTAAGTGGAAGTGGGAAGCTGACTTTCGCATCGCTGAATACATGGCTGCAAACCCCAGCACAGCAGATTGTTAATGTGAAAGGAGAGATATTTCAGCAGTATCTCCGTGGATTGACTCTGCTGCTTCACAAAAGGCGTGGAGCTCCTCTGGGAGACAGACTGGTGTGACAGCCCTGTCCTGGAGGGCTGACCACGTCATTCCTTAGCAGGGAATGGCCTGAGGGCTGTCCCGAGGACAGGAGACAGCCTTTCCCTTGCCCCAAGTCACCACAGGAAAATCAGACACTAAAACGCAGAGGAGACACGTGGGAAATTTTGCTGCTTCTGCCCCAACACTGGTTGGGCTTCCAGCCAGATGGGTCCTGTGAGCCTGGTCCAGGAGGCTGTGGGGCAGCAATCCCCCCTGGTGTGTCACTTTTTGCCCACAGATGGAGGTATCTCTGGAGTTGTCTGAGCTTCCAGGCATTGGTGCTTTGCCCCCCAGCTACCCAGACTTGGGGTTTCATGAAGGCAGAGGTTCCTTCTGCTTGTTTTCCCATTGCCAGCACTGTTGGGCTCACACAGTGAGCATTGCAGCCTGGCAGGAGGCCTGGCTCTCCTACGAGAGCTGTGGCTCTACGTACCCATCCAGAAAGGGATTGCAGAAAAGTGGGGGTCCCTGGCTTGTGGGGGGTGTCCCCCAGGCAGCCTGGGTACTGGCTTGCTCCTTGGAGCTGTGTCTGTCAGTCTGTCTGCCTCAGCCTCCTGCTTTTTCTACAGTCTTCCAAATTGCCCTTTTTGTCCCCAAACAATTCTGCTTTGCAAATCCCACAGGAGGATCCCTGGGGCAGCGTTTCTGCTCCCCTGCCCTCCCATCAGGTGGTGCGGGAGCAAGAGGAGAAGAGAGGGATTCAAATGAACCCCGCTCGTCCTCTCCAGAGCTCGGGCTGCCCAGCCCGGCCCCTCTCCTGTTCCCTTCGCATAGCTCAGGAGCCGATAACATCGTCTCCTCCAGGTCACCCCCGCTCCGGGCGGTGTGTGTGCCTTCACCCCGCTGCCTCGGGAAGAGCCGCTTGTCACCCCCCTCTCTGGCAGAGAAACAGAGTTGTCCCCCTTCTGTCTCCCGCTTTCCCCGGCCGCCCCCTCGGCTGCTTTCCCGCTGCCCCC